>NC_057805.1:460704726-460877341 GCF_018294505.1 Triticum aestivum | reverse complement strand
CACCCTCTCCCCCGCACCCTCCCCGGCCCGCTCCTAGTGTTTTTATACTGTTTTTATAAAAAAATATTACTGTTATGATTTAAACAAGTTTGAACATATTTAAACACAAATAAATATCAAACAGCATTTTAAATGCATAAAAAAAATTTGGGGAGCCTGGGAATCGAACCCAGGACCTCCTACTGTGTGTGCTGCGTGCTAACCAGTCGGGCTAGTGGGCGTGTTCTGATGGAGATAGGGTTAGGTGGGATATAACCTGACCAGTCGGGCTAGTAAGTAAAACAAAATTCTAATGGCGCACCAGGGGGAGGTGCGCCATTAGAATCGACGTACTTATGGCGCACCAGGGGGTGGTGCGCCATTAGAATTTTTATACTTGTTCCCCTCGCACTGTCGCCTCCCTCCCTCCCTCGCTCGCCAGATCCCCCACTCCTCGACCCAACCGTACGCCGCCGCCCCCTTGCTCCGCCTCCTCCGTCCGCCGCGCCTACACGTCGTCCGCCGCTGTGGTCTTGCGCTGCCTCGACGCCGCCGCCCCGACCCCCACCGGACTCCACCCCCGCCCCAGCACGTACGTCCCCTCCCTCCCTTCCCCCATCCGCCCTAGCTTCTCCTCCTCCTCTCACCACCCGTGCCTTCTTCTGCTCGAAAGGTCAAGAAGGCGGCCAAGGACGCCGACGACATCACGGGCCCCTTCCTCCGGATCGCCGCCCGCAGCCTCCTCGACGTCGGCGTCCACCGGAGCACCACGACCGCGTCTGCGACCTCGTCTCTGCTCCGCCGCCGTCTACGACCTTGTCTGCGACCGCGTCCATCAAGGTGAGTTCTTCCATGGATCACTTCCAGGCCGTCGGTGCCATCCTGTGCGTCTTTTTAAATTGTGTTGTTTGGAATTGTGAATCTGAATATTCTTGTGGTGTTCTTGTGTAGATCAGATGCTAGATTTTAGTCTAGATTTTTGCTACTGTCAGATACAAGATAATTAGAAGAGGGAACAGTTCATGCCTCACATTGTAAAACAGTAGCAGAATATATGAAATCCATCTAAATAAATAACCACTGTGACCAGATTTTTGCAATTATAAAAGGGAAAGAAACAACCATTGAACCAACAGATAATTGATTTGGCCTAAGGCAACATGGTATAAACAGTAGCATTATTTCTCAGTGCTACAAATGTGTTTAACTTGTAGCTTCTAGCTAGCTTAAGTGAGTAGCCAGTACTGTAGTGAGTAGCTTAACTTGTTTACTGCCAGTTAGTAGTACTGCTAGTGAGTAGATGAACTCCATTTAACTAGTTTAGTTGAGTTTCAGTACTCCAAACATAGATGATCTGAATAATTAACCCTAACCTATTTTATATGATCAGATGCACAACTTGATGCTACCTGGCTTAATTGAGTTTCAGTACTCCAAACACTCTGCTACCTAACTGAAACCACTATGTGTGTTTTCTGATAATATTATTTGTATGTTCTAGTACTTGTATGCCTATAGCACTGGTTAATCTATTTCGAAATTATTTGATTACTTCAAGTAGTCTAATCTTGATTTGAGGGAAGATACTGGGATGGAAGTCTGTCAATGATGCTTCTTTTCTTGAGCATTATAGCAAAGTAAGACTACTGTGACTATAAGCATCTAGACAACATGTTGTAGGTTGTTTGTACTGCCTGTGTAGTTTCCATCAATTATGTTGAAGCACTCATTTGTCTGACTTATTCTGTTCGTGTGATGCAATGTAAGGATACTGTGTTGTATTTTCAAATGACCTTGATTTCTTTATTTGCGGTGACTTCAGAAATTGAAAATTGACCTTTCTGTGGTCAATCTCATTGCAAGGAAACCAATAACAAAGGATGCAATCTTGTTTTGCAAATGTTGTATAAAGCCCTGATATGTCATAGCGATGTTGCTGCTACTGTAGATCTTCTGAACTTTGTAAACTGTGATGCAATCTTTCTGTGGTCAATAACAAAGGATGCAATCTTTCTGTGGTCAATCTCACTGAATTTTGTCAACTTCTGAAATGAGCCCTTTCTCCTGAAATGTTGATTAATTTCCGTTTCGGTTGAGAATGGGGCACTCCTAGGTCAAGAAAATTAGCAAAGGCCATGCCCAATTTTTTTGACCTAGAAGGTGCCCGATTCTCAACCGAAACAAAAATTAATCAGCATGTGTCTTGACATCAACCAATTTTCTGGACACATCCCTCGACAACTAGGTTATCTTGAGAACTTAGAGGAGTTGTTTGTTTGCTACAACACACTAACAGGTTCCATCCCAAATAGCATAGGCAATTTGACCAAACTCACAGCCTTGTATCTTTGCAGCAACCAACTTTCTGGACACATCCCTCAAGAACTAGGTTACCTTGTGAACGTGGACTTGGACCTCAGCAACAACACACTAACAGGTTCCATCCCAAAACACCTAGGCAATATCACAAACATCTCTCAATTGTTCCTTGACAATAACCATCTTTTTGGCGACATTCCTCGAGAATTAGGTTATTTGGTCAACTTAGAGATCTTGTTCCTTGACAATAACCAACTTTTTGACCAAACTTTTTTCCTATTTAGAGCGAAACATGGCCCACAACGATGAGGCCGGCGGTTCGGGCGGCAAGCAATTCTGGGAGCTGTCCCAGGAGATGGAGGAAGAACCTCACCGCTATGAGGACGCCGCGGAAGACACCGATCCTGACTACACAACCCCTAGTGGCGTCGGGGATGACACCACTGATGGTGCCGCCGAGGATGCCACCACTGATGATGGCGGCGCACGCACAGATGGCAGCCAACCGAAGAGGCAACGGAAGGACCGGCGCCCGAACGTGCTCGGCACCGTCAAGGAGGAATTTACTGAAGTGAACTCCGACGGGCATCCAACGGCGCCCAAACATGTAGTCAAGGGGTACTCGGTTCAGCTCGGGTGCATTCTCCGGAGCACCGTCTCGATCAACACCGAGAACCTAAGGCATAAGGACCGAGGGAATTTGCGCTGCCTCCTCTTCACGAAGCTGCACGAACGATACAAGTTCCCCAATGAGTTTGCAAACACACGCCTCTCAGGGAATAAAGTGAACAGTGCCGCCCTCACGAGGATGAGCACGGCCCTGTCTACATGGAGAAGCACGGTGAAGGCAATGATTGAAAAAGGTGATAGTTATGAGAAGATCAAGGCGAAATATCCTTTGATGAGCGAAGATGACTACAAGGAGTTCAAGATCAAGTGCGAGAGCAGCGCAACCTCCGAATCAAGTCAGTGGGGGAAAGAAATGCGGCAGTTGAACTTAGGGGTCCACCAACTCGGTCCCGGCGGTTATAGAGTGGCGGAGCCTATATGGGACAAGGAGGACGCGGAGCGTGCCGAGCAAGGCCTACCGCCCCGCTTCGAGAAATTCCCTGACAAGCAGACCAGGAACTTTGTCAGGGCCCGGTACAAGGAGGACCCGGTAACAAAGGAGCTTACCACGGATCCGAAGACCAAGGCGCTTGAGAAAGTTCTGGTAAGGAA
This sequence comes from Triticum aestivum, assembly GCF_018294505.1. Taxonomy (NCBI): domain Eukaryota; kingdom Viridiplantae; phylum Streptophyta; class Magnoliopsida; order Poales; family Poaceae; genus Triticum; species Triticum aestivum. Next base: position 460,873,822 of record NC_057805.1, on the reverse strand, counting down.
TACACCCCCGCGTAATTAGCTACATATATGGTTGCATTCTAGTTAATGAAGCCAAATTTCTAAATGGTTCACATTCCTTCCGCAGGAGGCTGAAAGCAGTAGCGCGGGGTCATCTCAGAGCTCCCCTTTTGACACCCCTTTAAATAGGGCGTTGAACGTAATGAAAAACAAGGATAAGCTCAGTAAGCCGTCGTCAGCTGGTCGTGTGGCCGGCAAAGGCTTGTCCACAAAATGGTCGTCATACTATACCGCTGGTGGGCGAAAGGAGAAAAAGACCAGCTCGGAAAGCCAGTCGCGCGAGGTTCAAGAACTCAAGGCACAAGTGGCGCGGATTCCGGAGATTGTCCAAGAGCAAGTGCAACAACAACTGGGAACGACGCTCACCGCCATTGTGCCTACCTTGATTCAGGGGCTGACGACGTGGATTGCGGGCGGCCAACAGGGGCCTCCCCCGGTTCCCAGCTTCACGGCCAGCAACTCGCACAACGCGCAGGCGGCGCCATTGGTGTCTCCGGCGGAGGCGGTATTCGTGTCTCCGGCGCCGGCACGGGCATTGGAGCTTAATGCACCTGGGTGTACGCCGGCCGGCACCTCGCCAGCAAGCGGCCCCTCCGTCAGTTGCACGCGCACGCCCGCCGTTGGCGGTGCCTCGACATTAGCCGAGCTCGACGGCATCACGGTAACTAAGCCTCTCGGCCGATGACTTCATCTCCTTGCCTTTGACTGGGCATCCCTGACGCCCTACATGTTTTCGCAGGGCGCCACCGATGTTCCTTGCACTCTCCTGCACTTCGTGGGCGGCGAGTTGGTCGATGTCGCCAAGGGCAGAATCGTTCAACCGGGCAACCGCGTGTTCCACGGTAATCCGATGCCACCCACCTTCTATAGGGTTGAACTGGTTCGGGTACTGCCAGGCTGCGACGAGTTGTTACCTCCGATTCGACCCTCTGGGGCCGACGAAGATGATGTGATGACCCTCAGCGCCTGTGTAAGCTGGCCCCTGCTTTGGCCGAAGAGCCAGATTCGTTTGGGGGCGGGGGACACCACCCCACAGACAAGACCGCCAGTCGTGCCAGCGCCAAGCCATGGCAAGAACGCCGCAACGCTACCGGACCTGCCGGACATCCCTATGGCACATGATCCGAACATGCATATGGCACAGGATCCGGACGACGACGACAACAACGACGGTACATTTACCAACGTCGATAAGTACTTTGCCGAGCATGGGTACGGTGACGAGTTCTGCGGACCTCCTTCTCAAGAACCCAACCCTCAAAAAGACGACTGCGATCTAGCTGGTACGGCGGAGAAACCCAATTGCAACAGGCGTCGTCTGGCGTTCAGTTCTCAGGAGACGCCTCCAGCTGCCGCCTTCACCGAGCCTCAGATAGCTGAGGTGCCAAATATTATCGGCCCCAACACGCTCAAGAAGGCGGTCTGTGAGCAGAACTCGATCCCATTACAGCAGATCAAGAAGAAGGGACAGAAACGAAAGACTAACAAGGGCGCCAGTGCGAGCCAACCGGCACCGAGTACGATCCGTGCTCAGGACGGACCACCTTCACCTAAGGATATTGTAACGCCCACGATGCGGCTATATCTCCCACGTGTCGAGGCACGACTTAGAGGCATAACCGCATAGTGGTTTGTCGCAAGAAGGGTCATCTTCACACAATCCCATGTAATGAACAAGAATGGGATAAAGAGTTGGCTTACAATCGCCACTTCACACAATACATAAATATCATCATACATCATCCAAAATACAATCATATAGACCGACTACGGTCAAAATCCAGATGAAAATAAGACAACCCCAAATGCTAGATCCCCGATCGTCCCAACTGGGCACCACTACTGATCATCAGGAAAAGACACATAGTAACAACCACGTTCCTCGTCGAACTCCCACTTGAGATCGACGCCATCGTCTGCACTGGCATCGTCGGCACCTGCAACTGTTTTGGTAGAATCTGTGAGTCACGGGGACTTAGCAATCTCATGCCCGCGAGATCAAGACTATTTAAGCTTAAAGGGGGGAATGGTGCAAAGAGGTGGAGCTGCAGCGGCAAAAGCATATATGGTGGCTAACTGGCGCAAATGAGAGCGAGAAGAGAAGCAACGGAACGGGCGTCATCTAGCAATGATCAAGAAGTGATCCTGAACACCTACTTACGTCATACATAACTCAGACCGTGTTCACTTCCCGGACTCCGCCGAGAAGAGACCATCACGGCTACACACGCAATTGGTGTATTTTAAATGGGTCAAGTGAGAAGTTATCTACAACCGGACATTAACAAATTCCCATCCGCCTCATAACCGCGAGCACGGCTTTCGAAAGATATTACCCTGCAGGGGTGTCCCAACTTAGCCCATCATAAGCTCTCACAGTCAACGAAGGATAAACCTTCTCCCGAAAAGACCCGATCAGTCTCGGAATCCCGGTTTACAAGACATCTCGACAATGGTAAAACAAGACCAGCAAAGCCGCCCGAATGTGCCAACAAATCCCGATAGGAGCTGCACATATCTCGTTCTCAGGGCACACCGGATTATCCAAGCTTCTGATAGGCCAGACCAGAGTTGCCCCTGGTGGCCACCGGCGACTGACAGTTTGGACCAATACTCAGAGGAGCACTGGCTCGGGGGTTTAAAATAAAGATGACCCTCGGGCTCTAGAAAACCCGGGGGAAAAAGGTATAGGTCGCAAATGGTAAAACCAAGGTTGGGCCTTGCTGGAGGAGTTTTATTCAAGGCGAACTGTCAAGGGGGTCCCATAAATCACCCGACCGTGTAAGGAACGCAAACTCAAGGAACATAATCCCGGTATAACAGTAACTAGGGCGGCAAGAGTGGAACAAAACACCAGGAATAAGGCCGAGCCTTCCACCCTTTACCAAATATATAGATGCATTAATTAAATAAGAGATATTGTGATATCCCAACATATCCATGTTCCGACATGGAACAAACTTCAACTTCACCTGCAACTAGCAACGCTATAAGAGGGGCTGAGCAAAAGCGGTAACATAGCCAAACAACGGTTTGCTAGGAAAGGATGGTTAGGGCTGACATGGCTAAAATGGGAGACATGATTTAGCAAGTGATAGGTAGCGGAGCATGGCAATAGAGCGAACAACTAGCATAGCAAAGATAGAAGTGATTTCGAGGGGTGGTCATCTTGCCTGCAAGATTCTCAGAGTTGTCGAAAGCTTGATCCTCGTAAGCATACTCGACAGGTTTCTCGTTCACGAACTCGTCTCCCGGCTCTACCCAAGACAAAAACACAAACAAACGGAACCACAATCAACAACGAGAAGAGCGCAAGCAACATGATGCAAAACATGTATGATATGCAAGATATGATATGCGATGCATATGCGTGCTCCGGAAGGAAAATGATGAACATGGCAGTAACTTGGCAAACCAAGCACGCCACTGGAAAGATGAGATGATTTCGGTCGACATCGATATAAAGATCACCGGAATCGGATGCACGGTTTGCAAATGGCAAGCAAAACAAGAAAGACACTAATCTGCGATAAACAGCAAGATAGCACTTAAAATGCAACAAGTAACAATGCTACAGCACCCCAACATAGCAACAAAGCACATGGAAGTAAACTACAGGAGATGCTTGACAAAAGATGAACACTGAGCTACTGCTAGTTCACAACATATCAAGCTCAAACAAGCATGGCAAAAGTGCAAAAGATTACAGGTTCACAGACTTAGTGAAAAACTGGACATGGCAGAAATCAGCATCAGGTAGCAATGTTCAGAGCACGAAATCAACATGATACAGGAACTTAACATAGCAAAACAAGGCATGGTAGTGTTCTACTAAATGCACATGACAAAATTCCCTTACTGACCATAAGCCAAAAAGGACCAGAAGATATCATGGCAAGCATGTAAACATAGCAAGTTTCGTTATCAGGTTGCAGACTTGGCAGAAAACAGAGCATGGCAGAAATAATAATAAGTAGGCTTCTTTGTGAGCTTGATGCACTCACTACAGAGCAATGCATGACAAACCAAGCATACCTACAGCAAGATGGAATATTTATGAAACTATCCATGGCAAGAAAAAATGCATAGCATGTATGGATCAACTACAATAAGCTTGGCAAAAATGCATATCATGTTAAGAATCTGCCAGAAATATTTTATAGCAAAAGTAGAGCAAGATTGAGTCATGCTATGGTACTCTAAAATTGCAAAAAATTACAGGAATGGATCAATTACAACTATATCTACAAAACATCCTTACTAAATATCTCCAAAATATGCATGGATCTCTCTGTAGCATCAAGTTTACATGGCAACAAAATTACAGCAGACAAGGACTTAGAGAAATCACCAAGTCCCTGAAATCAGAAATATTACGGGGCCTACTTTGCATGCTTGTGCTAGTCACCACAGAGATCAAAAAAATACATGGACTATACCACTGGAAAGATGGCATGGCATACTTCAAAACACATGTAGAGCTCATGCTCAAAAGATGCACAGAATAAATGATACAAAAATGACAAATCTCCTAGTTCTGCTAAGAACCAGAGATTAACAGCAACTAGCCCTCTTCCAACGAAGATTTGGGCATCAAGATGACCTCTAATGGAAATGGTGCAATTGAACAAAATATAGAGCATCACGAGACGAACAATTTGACATATCATACACATAAATCGGAGCTACATGCACAAAGTTACAACATCGGGAACAGAGCAAGATACTGAGAAAAATTAAGACTTGGAAGAATTTTTGAGGCGAGAAAAAGTCGACGTACGCAGAGATCTAGATCGAACGAGCTCTTCCAGCCCGAGCTCGCTCGCCGGCGGAGGAAGGAGGGAGAGGGAGCGGCGGCGCCGGTCGCCGGAGGAGCGGCGGGGCCGGGGGCGGCGGTCGCCGGCGGGGGCGGCGGTCGCCGGCGGGCCTGCGGGCGGCGGCGGCGATGGCGATGGCCGGCGGCGGCGACGCACTGGCCCGGCGGCGGGGAAGGCGCGCGGGCGCGGAGGCGGCGGGCCGCGGGGGCCGGCGATGGGCCTGCGGGCCGGCGGCGGGGCGAGGCCGGAGGCGGGCCACGTGGCGCTCGCGGGTTGGCCGGGCGGCGCGGGCGGACACGTCCGGCGCGACGCGGAGGGAGAGGGTTAGGGTTCATCTGAGATTTCGTTTTTCGGGATGCCCACATAGAAATAGGTAGAGGGAGCTAGGAGACTCCAAATGAGGTGCAGTTTTCGCCCACACGATCGTGATCGAACGGCCTAGAGCATGGAAGAGAGTTTGGTGGGCTTTGGGCTGGTTTTGGAGGGGTTTTTTGCTGGATACTCAAATGGACATTGCGGAGGCCCGGTTAACCGTTGGAGTACCAAACGACCTCCGAATGGAGCGAAACTTGACCGGTAGTCTTCGGGTGGTATATTAAGACCACATGACAAGCCTCGGTCCATTCCGAGAAAGTTTGACACACGCACACGAAAGAAAACTAGAGGGGTGCACCGGAGGAGATAGGAGCGCCGGATTGGAAAACGGACAACGGGGAAAATGCTCGGATGCATGAGACGAACACGTATGCGAATGCAATGCGCATGATGACATGATAAGAAAATGCATGACATGACAAAATACAAAACGAAAAACAAAACCCGACAACGGAGGGAAAAACATATCACATAGCCGGAAATGGCAAGAGTCGGAGTTACAAATATGGCGAGTTACATGCGGGGTGTTACAGATATCTCGAGGAGGGTGCATGTGGCGGGTAGGCCGATGCTACCGACAAATATGCTCAATGCTGCAACCGGTGCTATGCGGAGTCTGCATGACAGTGTTCTTTCTTTGGAGAAGCGGCGTCTCAGAGAGAATGATGTGGCATACCCGGTTTTCGTGGCCAAGGTGCCAGAGGGCAAGGGCTTTGTGGATAGCGCCGTCGGGGGTACGATCGTCCTGCGATTTGATGACATCTTTGCTATGCTTAACCTTCATCCGCTGCACTACACCTTCGTTCGGCTGTTTTCGCTGAGTATGGAGATGCGGATCATTAGAGACAAGACCCCGGACATTGTGATAGTCGACCCCTTCTACATGCGTGCCAAGATCTTGGGCAGCGCTGGGGACCGGCAAGTCGCGAGTTCACACCTCGAAGGCGTCATTCTGGCAAACCCAGATAAGGATAACTTCCTCGTGCCTTACTTTCCCGAGTAAGTCATCTCCTAACCGCCCCGTAACATATGATTTCTTAGATTTCGATCGTTCTTTTTTTTCTAACATTCCGTGTTCTGTGCAGTGACACACATTGCACACTCATCCTCTTAAGCCCGAAATATTCCATGGCCACGTATCTCGACCCGGACCATGACTCCAAGATAGACTACACAAATATCAAGAAAGTTCTTGATGATGCTCTCCCCGGCTACGCCGCATCTGGAGGCACCTTTAAGAGGCCAGTTCATAGGTACGGCAGGCACGTGTTCACCCACAATACGACGTTCCCCTGCGTCAAGCAGCCGCCTGGCGGTCAGAAGAATGCCTACTACGCCCTCCATCACATGCGGGCGATCGTGCGGGACCATAATCACCTTCTCCTACCAAATAATCTCAAAGATTGGGCCGCAAGCTTGGGGGCAATCCAGGACGCGGACATCCGACAAGAATTCTTTCGCATCCAGTCTGAGTTTGCAGAAATCATCCATCAAGATGTCCTTCGTACCTCGAGGCAGTTCTACCTCAAATTTCAACCGTCCAACAGCGAGATAGACACAACGCTACAAATGCAGGCTGACAACGCCCGTGACTTCATGACCATCACGATAGATGGCGGCTTCATCCACGCTCCGGTCCCATGAGTCGAGTCGAAAGTTGTGATGCTATGTGTAGTTCTGAAACATTCATTAGCTCATGTTGTAATTAAACTGTAGTGAACTTGTATGTCTCTTTGGTTTGGACAGTCGTTCAACTTAGATGTAATCGATGCTATTTGTTAGTAGGACCATGAATCGTGCTATGGATGTCTTGCTTTTCTCTTCCGATCCTTTTGTTGCATACTTATATATTGCTTATGTATTGTCTGTTGTTTGGCTAGTGCATAGAGATGCCGTCGTATGTCGTGTACAAGGGTAAGGTTCCCGGAGTCTACGACGACTGGGAGGAGTGTCGGAGACAGGTTCACCGTTTCAGCGGTAACAGTTACAAAGGGTACACCACTAGGGCGGAGGCGGAATCTAAATACGCGCGCTATCTAGCGGGAGAGAGGAGGGAGCGTTGGAGGAACCGGATGAAGACCAGTTTCATCGCGATGATGCTCATCGTGATGACCGCATCTCTCTTCTATGTGATGGTAGTTTAGATGATCGATATCGACTTGTAATGTGAAGACAAACTCGCTACTCGCGGTCTCGAGACTTGTAATGTTCTATCTTCGTTCGGTCTTTTGAATTCAGAGACTAATATGATGAATTGTATTCGGAGACTAATCTCCTATTGTATTCGATGAATCTGCTGTTGCTGTGTCCTGCTGCTTATTTTCTGTCCAATAATATATTTTGTAATCTGTGTAAAAATCAGAAAAGAAAAAAATAATAATCCCTAATATACATACTAATGGCGCATCAAGCCAACGTGCGCCATTAGTATGCCAAAGGATACTAATGGCGCATCCCAGAGCAGTGCGCCATTAGTATGCCAGAGGGTACTAATGGCGCATCACCCAGCAGTGCGCCATTAGTATGCCGAAGGATACTAATGGCGCATCACACTGCAGTGCGCTATTAGTATGGCAAAGCACATGGGTATATATGGCCCCCTGGGAGGCATACTAATGGCGCATCGTGGCCTATACTAATGACGCACTGCTCGGTGCGCCATTAGAGTACCAGATACTAATGGCGCACCAGCGGTGCGCCATTAGTAAAAATTACTAGTGGCGTGATGCTAGTGGCGCACCAGTAGTGCGCCATTAGTAGGCAAAACTGGTGCGCCACTAGTAAGCCTTTTTCTAGTAGTGTCCAAAGCACCGTCATGATCACCATCGTCACCGGCTTGACACCTTGATCTCCATCAAAGCATCGTTGTCGTCTGTGACGCCCGGGTAATTAAGCTACAGTAATCCCACGCTAATGGTGCCACGTTACCACCGTTACTGTTGCTAATCTATCGTTAGATCAAAACCGGTCCAAAATTCAAAGTTCAAAATCAAGCAAACGATCAAAGTTTTCAAATATTAAAACTAAAATGTTCGGAGAGCACCAAATATTGCATAGATAAAAATGGTGGAGAAACCTAAATTTAATAAAATGTTTAAGTGTTCAAAATAATTAAAATAGAGGTTCAAATGTTAAAATAAATGGCTTTTGAATTTTATAAAATATTAAACTATTTTAATTTGGGTTGAGGATTAATGTGGCAATAGTATACTTAAAAGTATTAATTTAAGTGTACTGATAATTTTTATAAAACTAAAATAAAAGAAAACTAAAAGTAAAACAGTAAAAGAAAGATAAATAAAAAGAAAATAAATTACAAAAAAGAAAACATACAAACAAAAAAAACAGAACAAAAGACCCCCCCCCCCGCTGGGCCTCCTGGCCCAGCTGGCCATCCAACCAGGGCCGGCCACCTAACCATCCCTCCTTATCACCTCACCCCCGTAACCCACTCCACTGACACCCCACTCCCCCCGTGCGAAATATCTGCCCCCCTCTCCCCGATTGGATCGGGATCGGGGGAGGAGGTCGCTGCCCCCCCCCCCCCCGCGCCAGGACGCCGCCGCCGCCCGGAGCGCTCCCCCACCGGCCGCTTCCTTCTTCGTCGTCGTCTTCGACCACCACTGCCCGAACCCCTACACCACACCGTGAGCTGCCCCCTCCCTAACCCCCTCTGTCCACCGGCATGCACGCGCCCGGGCGCGCGAGCCCGTGCCCCTGGAACCCCGTGCGTCGCCGCGGCCCCGCTCCCCCTCTGCGCGCGCGCTCGCGCTCGCCGCGCAGCGACCGCGCCCGTCCGCGCACCCGCGTCCCGCCTCTGCCGCTCTGCCGCGCGTGCTGCTACTCCGCTGCGCCGCGCCGCCCACCGCCAGCGTCCTCCACGGTCCCGACCACCCTGCTTCGTCGTGCCGCCGCCACCAGCTGCTCGACGCCACCCTGACCGCGTGCACGCCGCCGCTCGCCCGCACCACCCCTCGGCGTCGACCTGATGCTGCCTCGACTCGTCTTCCCCTTCTGCTGCATTGCTCCCCGGGCCGCCCCCTCGCGCGAACCCCCCGTCCTCCGCTGCTGTCCGCCACTCGGCCGTCCCGCCGGTGCAGATCCCGGCCGGCCTCGCCGTGGCCAACGCCCCTGCTCCAGTCCCTGTTGGCTCCGCCCGCACCTGGGCATGCGCTAGTTCGGGTTGCGCCTGCTAACGCCCGGCGCCCGCTAGGCCCCCACGGGCCTATGACAAAGGGGTCCCGCACCCCAGAACGATTAAAAAAAAGAATGATAAAATAATAATAATAATAATAATAATAATAATAAAAACAATAAACTAGTTAATAAAAATTAATAAATAATTAAATAAATAAATAAAAATAAATTAATAATAAAACAAATAGTAAAAATAAATTTAATTAATTAATTAATTAATTAACTAAATCAATTAAGTTAATTAATCCTGTTTAAATTAATCTAATTAATTGGTTAATTTAATTAAACAGTAATTATTTAGCTAACCCTAATTAACCTAATCAGAGAATGACAGGTGGGTCCCACTGGACCCACATGTCAGTTTGACTTAGTCAACCCCAGTTGACTGCTGATGTCAGCATGACATCATGCTGATGTCATAAATCCATTTTCGAATTAAATTAAATAATTAATTAAATTCCAGAAATTACTAAAATCTTTAGAAAATCATATCTTTTAATCCGTAACTCGGATTAAAATATTTTCAACATGAAAGTTGCTCAAAACGACGAGACGAATCCGGATACGCAGTCCGTTCGTCCACCACACCTCCCTGACCTATCGAACTCGCAACTTTCCCCCTCCGGTCCATCTGTCCGAAAACGCAAAACATCGGGAATACTTTCCCGGATGTTCCCCCCTTCGCCGGTACCAACTACTGTCGCGTTAGGACACACCTAGTACCGCTCGTTGCCATGTCACGCATCGTCATGCTTATGTTTGCATTGTATTTACTGTTTCTTCCCCCTCTTCTCTCCGGTAGACTACGAGACCGACACTGCTGCTGCCCAGTTCGACTACGGAGTTGACGACCCCTCCTACTTGCCAGAGCAACCAGGCAAGCCCCCCCCTTGATCACCAGATATCGTCTATTCTTCTCTATACTGCTTGCATTAGAGTAGTGTAGCATGTTACTGCTTTCCGATATCCTATCCTGATGCATAGCCTATCCTTGCTACTACTGTTGTTACCTTTACCTGCAATCCTACATGCTTAGTATAGGATGTTAGTTTTCCATCAGTGGCCCTACATTCTTGTCCGTCTGCTGTCCTATACTATCGGGCCGTGATCACCTGGGCGGTGATCACGGGTATATACTTATATACTATATACATGACGCATGTGATGAGTAAAGTCGGGTCGGCTCGTAAGAGTACCCGCAAGTGGATCTTTGTGGCGGAGCGACAGGGCAGGTTGAGACCGCCTAGGTGAGAGGTGGGCCTGGCCCTGGTCGGCGTTCGCGGTTACTTAACACACTTAACGAGATCTTGGTATTTGATCTGAGTCTGGCCATTTGGTCTATACGCACTAACCATCTACGTGGGAGTAGTTATGGGTATCCCGACGTCGTGGTATCAGCCGAAGCTCTTTTGACATTAGCAACTGAGTGGCGCGCGCCGCATTGGACCGTAAGCTCGCGCTTGTATTAAGGGGGCTAGGTCTACTTCCGGCCGCGTACGCAACATGCAGGTGTGCATAGGGCGATGGGCCCAGACCCCTGCGCGCATAGGGTTAGACCGGCGTGCTGACCTCTCTGTTGAGCCTAGGTGGGGCTGCGACGTGTTGATCTTACAAGGCCGGGCATGACCCAGAAAAGTGTGTCCGGCCAAATGGGATCGAGCGTGTTGGGTTATGTGGTGCACCCCTGCAGGGAAGTTTATCTATTCGAATAGCCGTGTCCCTCGGTAAAAGGACGACCCGGAGTTGTACCTTGACCTTATGACAACTAGAACTGGATACTGAATAAAATACACCCTTCCAAGTGCCAGATACAACCCGGTGGTCGCTCTCTAACAGGGCGACGAGGAGGGGATCGCCGGGTAGGAATATGCTATGCGATGCTACTTGGAGGACTTCAATCTACTCTCTTCTACATGCTGCAAGATGGAGATGACCAGAAGCGTAGTCTTTGACAGGACTAGCTATCCCCCTTTTATTCCGGCATTCTGCGGTTCAGTCCACTGATATGCCCCTTTACACATATACCCATGCATATGTAGTGTAGCTCCTTGCTTGCGAGTACTTTGGATGAGTACACGGTTGCTTCTCTCCCTCTTTTCCCCCTTTCCTTTCTATCTGGTTGTCGCAACCAGATGTTGGAGTCCAGGAGCCAGAGGCCACCGTCGACGACGACACCTACGACACTGGAGGTGCCTACTACTACGTGCAGGCCGCTGACGACGACCAGGAGTAGTTAGGAGGATCCCAGGCAGGAGGCCTGCGCCTCGTTCGATCTGTACCCCAGTTTGTGCTAGCCTTCTTAAGGCAAACTTGTTTAACTTATGTCTATACTCAGATATTGTTGCTTCCGCTGACTCGTCTGTGATCGAGCACTTGTATTCGAGCCCTCGAGGCCCCTGGCTTGTATTATGATGCTTGTATGACTTATTTATGTTTTAAAGTTGTGTTGTGATATCTTCCCGTGAGTCCCTGACCTTGATCGTACACATTTGCGTGCATGATTAGTGTACGGTCAAATCGGGGGCGTCACATCGTCTCGCCAACTATTGCTTCTACGACTATCACCAACGCTTAGTGATAAAGTAAAGCAATTACATGGCGATTGCATTTCATACAATAAAGTGACAACCATATGGCTCCTGCCAGTTGCCGATAACTGTGTTACAAAACATGATCATCTCATACAACAATTTATATAATCACGTCTTGACCATATCACATCACAACATGCCCTGCAAAAACAAGTTAGACGTCCTCTACTTTGTTGTTGCAAGTTTTACGTGGCTGCTACGGGCTTAGCAAGAACCGTTCTTACCTATGCATCAAAACCACATCGATGTTTCGTCAAGTTTGCTGTTTTAACCTTCAACAAGGACCGAGCGTAGTCCCACTCGATTCAACTAAAGTTGGAGAAACAGACACCCACTAGCCACCTGTGTGCGAAGCACGTCGGTAGAACCAGTCTCGCGTAAGCGTACGCGTAATATTGGTCTGAGCCGCTTCATCCAACAATACCACCAAATCAAAGTATGACATGCTGGTAAGAAGTATGACTATTATCGCCCGCAACTCTTTGTGTTCTACTCGTGCATATAACATCCACGCATAGACCTAGCTCGGTTGCCACTGTTGGGGAACACAGTAATTTCAAAAAAATTCTACGCACACGCAAGATCCATCTAGGTGATGCATAGCAACGAGCGGGTAGAGTGTGTCCACGTACCCTCGTAGACCGAAAGCGGAAGCGTTTAGTAATGCGGTTGATGTAGTCGAACGTCTTCGCGATCCAACCGATCCAAGTACCGAACGCACGGCACCTCCGCGATCTGCACAAGTTCAGCGCGGTGACGTCCCTCGTACTCTTAATCCAGCTGAGGCCGAGGGAGAGTTTCCTCAGCATGATGGCGTGGTCACGGTGCTGAAGAAGTTACCGACGCTGGGCTTTGCCTAAGCTCTACAACAATATGACCGAGGTGGAAATCTGTGGAGGGGGCACCGCACACGGCTAAGACAACTGTCAACTTGTGTGTTCTAGGGTGCTCCCTACCCTTGTATATAAAGGAGCAAGGGGGAGGCCGGTCGGCCCTCATGGGGCGCGCCTCAAGTAGGATTCATACTAGGAATCCTATTCCAAGTAGGTTTCCAACAAGGGAAGAGAGGGGGGAAGGAAGGAGAGGGAGAGAGGGAGGGAAAGAGGGGGCGCCGCCCCCCTCCTTGTCCAATTCGGACTCCTCAATGGGGGGGGGGGCGTGGCCAGCCCTAAGGCCCCCTCCTCTCTCTCTCTCTCACAAGGCCCATGTTGGCCCATTCGTTCCCCCGGGGGTTCCGATAACCCCCCGACACTCCGATATTTATCCGGTGACCCCCGAAACTCATCCGGTGTCCGAATAACATCGTCCAATATATCAATCTTTATGTCTCGACCATTTTGAGACTCCTAGTCATGTCTGTGATCACATCCGGGACTCCGAACAACCTTCGGTACATCAAAACACATAAAATCATAATACCGATCATCATCGAACGTTAAGCGTGCGGACCCTACGGGTTCGAGAACTATGTAGACATGACCGAGACTCATCTCCGGTCAATAACCAATAGCAGAACCTAGATGCCCATATTGGTTCCTACATATTCTACGAAGATCTTTATCGGTCAAACCGCATAACAACATACATTGTTCCCTTTGTCATCGGTATGTTACTTGCCCGAGATTCGATCATCGGTATCATCATACCTAGTTCAATCTCATTACCGGCAAGTCTCTTTACTCGTTCCGTAATGCATCATCCCGTAACTAACTCATTGGTCACATTGCTTGCAAGGCTTATAGTGATGTGCATTACCGAGAGGGCCCAAAGATACCTCTCCGACAATCGGAGTGACAAATCCTAATCTCGATCTATGCCAACTCAACAAACACCATCGGAGACACCTGTAGAGCATCTTTATAATCACCCATTTACGTTGTGACGTTTGATAGCACACAAGGTGTTCCTCCGGCATTCGGGAGTTGCATAATCTCATAGTCATAGGAACATGTATAAGTTATGAAGAAAGCAATAGCAATAAACTAAACGATCATAGTGCTAAGCTAATGGATGGGTCAAGTCAATCACATCATTCTCTAATGACGTGATCCCTTCATCAAATGACAACTCTTTGTCCATGGCTAGGAAACTTAACCACCTTTGATTAACGAGCTAGTCAAGTAGAGGCATACTAGTGACACTCTGTTTGTCTATGTATTCACACGTGTACTAAGTTTCCGGTTAATACAATTCTAGCATGAATAATAAACATTTATCATGATATAAGGAAATATAAATAACAACTTTAGGGCATATTTCCTTCACTTCGAGCATCAAGCTCTAGCGGCGACTGGGTGGAAGGGTGACCCAATTGCCGCCCGAGTTGTCCATGCGGCGGTTGAGTCACATTTCAAGAGAATCTTGTATTTACTAATTGGTGACTCCTAATTTTGAGCCCCCCCCACATTAATTGGACTAAGTTACTAAAAATTCTAAAAAAGCAAAACATCCGACCATTGGTTTTGGTGCCGGAAATCACAACCACGATCAAGAACTAGATAAATTCGTCAAGAGATTCGATCCACATGGAAACATTTTACTGTGAAACAACAGTAGTCCTAATTTTGAGAAGTGGATGCGTTCTCCATAAATAGGCGCTGTAGTTGGTAATGACCTCTTCTTAGCTCATTGATTGCTTGGTTATTAACTTATGATGAAAAAATGATACATACTTATAATTCTGAAGTGATAGCTATACTTTGAACCAGTGGGATCCTCCAAAGCTGATTGCATTACAAACATAAATATTTATAATTCCGAAGTGATAGCTCAATATTGCTTGAAATAAACATTGTAGCCACAACTTAAATTTTTTTTTTTAAATTTGGACATAGATAACAGAGCACCAACACTGCGGGAAAATAATGAGAAGCAAGGACGCCGGTGTCTCCGGCGTGGATGGGTGACCCTATCCCAACCAATCCCGACTCGACCCAATCAACGTGGCAGCCAGTGGTTGAGATGGTTAGGTGGACAGTGGTATCCACAACCCACCAGGGTTCAAATCCTGGTGCTCGCATTATTCCTGGATTTATTTCAGGATTTCCGGCGATGCGCTTTCAGAGGGAGGAGACGTTCCCGTCGACGACGAGGCGCCTACGGTGACTTCGTAAATCTCAAGATGATATGCCGGCTCAGTCTATCGGAGGTGCTCATAGGGGTAGGGTGTGCGTGTGTGCGTTCATAGGGGTGAGTGTATGCACGTGTATATGAGCACTTGTGTTTGTACTGATGTTAAAAAAAGCCAGTGCGCAACGATCCTGCACACACACATCCTGCAACAAACCTAGACTCGACCCGACTTACTCAAAACGATGCGCCACGAACAGACTTGGCGCGACACACACAGGGCGTGTTTGGTTGCCTGCATAGGCCTCGACCTGGCCCGCGCGGGAAGTGATCAGCTTGTTTGGTAGCCCGCATACATTATTGGGCCTGCATCGCACGCTTCTTAAAGCACCTCTGGGCCTGGCTCACTGGGAACGCATGAATCGGCAGTTTCTCCAGGGCCAGGCCCGAGCGGTGCACGTGGGCGGCGGCGGCTGCACGCGCGCGGCCACGCTCGAGAAGCCGCGTTGCTTCCCGAAGCGCCGGCAGTTATTAGCCTCACCGCTCCCTCTCCCCACTATTTCCCACTCTCCCAACTCTCACCGGCGGCGGCGGATCGGAGCAGAGGAAGAAGACCACCAGACTCCATCACCGGCGGTGGCGGATCGAAGCAGAGGAAGAAGACCACCGGACTCCATCAATGGCGGTAAGCACTTCTCTCTCTTCGACATGCACGCACGCTAGATTCGATCCACGGCGGAGGGGAATGGGGAATAGAGGTAGATAAGCATAGGGGTAGTTCATACTAGTTCATAATAGTTCATACGAGTTCATACATGCAAGATCGGAATGCAGAAGGGGGATTGGGGGATAGGGGGATAGTGGGTACACAACGGAAACCGGCCGACCGCGGCGGCCGTCACCGTCGTGCGGAGCGGCTGGTCGAGCCGCTGGCCTTCATCTTCTTCTTCATCGCCGTGCGGGTCGTCGTCGTCGTCCTCGGTGGAGTCAAGGTCGATCTGCCAGGTACGACGGCCTGGCTCCGGCGCCCTCGCTGGCATGTGCACCGCTTCTTCTTCATCCTCCTTAGGCTCCCAAGCGATGACCGCCGGCAGCGCGATAGCCATCTCCCAGTACACTGCGGCACGGCAGTCATTAGGAGCCCAGTAGGTCTTGTACTTGCACCACTTCTTCCCCCGTTTAGCGTCGTCGGAGATGGCCTGATTCTTGGCCCAACGAATGATGTCAACTGCCATCGCGCCCTTTGCTGGGTCAGGAATCAGCGTCTTCAGCTCTTCTTTAGTGGCCTTCATGAGCACTGCATTTGATTCGTTCTGCATGTCCGGCATGGAGCCGAAGTTCGAGCATACCTCCATGGTGTTCTCGAACTTGGTGCGGTCACCAGCCGACCACCCGAGAAAGAAGGCCCTCCAGCCAATACCCCAAGGGAAGGGGTTGGCGTTGGAGGTGGAGCTAGAGCTCATGGCGATGGGGAGGAGGAAGGTTGAGAGTGAGAGAAGAGAGGGGGTGGGTAAGTAGTGGTGGGCAGGGTGAGTAAATATAGGGGGATGGAGAGGAGGAGAAGAGTGACAGTCATGCTGTTTTAAGTACATGCTCTTTTAGCCATGAACTGCTCTTCAATTAGCCATGAACTCTGTGTTGTGCTTGACTCCATGAATTGTGTGCAGATCGAGGAGAGTAATGAGATGGGCACGAAGGTGCTCCCGGCCCTTGACAACAAGGGCAAGCAGCCCCTTCACCTAATGCCCGACGAGGTTGTGCTGCCGCCCACCGCCGAGGAAGACCCGAAGACGCCTGAGGGTGGCGACGACGAGGGCATGGAGGAGCCCCCGGCAACAAGCGCCGCAACTACGGACACTATCATCAAGAGGATGGCCCAACCTCACTTCTGCAAGGTCATCCTTGCATCAAAGCTTGAGTGCATCCCCATGCCCCTACACTTCACCAAGCACTTCGTCATGGTGCCGACGGAGTTCAAGCTCAGGAACAACACCGGCTGCTCCTGGAAGGTGACGGTCAAGCTGATGAACGGCATGGTGACCCTGGATCAGGGTTGGGCCACCTACGCAGCCGTTCATCAGATCAAGATCGGCTACATGGTGACGTTCAAGCTCCTCACTCCCGACACCCTCAAGGTCATCGTCTTCGACGAGGATGGCATTGAGGTCATCAACAAGTGCGGGAAGCACGACGAAGCCTTCGCCGCAAGGAGTAGGGCCGGGCCACCTCTTTCCAGCGTACTATTGAGTCTTCTTTGAAAATTATGGTTTATGAGTTGAACTGTTATGAAGTGTGGTACTGCTTATATCTGAATTATGCTAGTTGATGCTCAGTTTATACTCTGTTGTGCTTATGATGTGTGCTGCCGAAGTGTGGTGGTAACCTCACCAACTAGCCAAAGAGGTTACCACACACCAGGCGTTGCATACAATCAAACACCATGCCTTGGGTTTGTCCACTAACATGCAGGCAACCAAACACCAGGCAGTGTGGTTCTGCCCATGCAGGCAAGAGGGCATACAGGCAACCAAACAACATGCAGATGGTGCATTTGAGGCTGCATTTGCATAGCCAGGTTGGGTGGAGAAGTGTATGCAATGCGGGCACTGTAGCACACGGCAATCAAACACGCCCACAGAGACTCGCTCATGCCCGAGACTCAGCCGTGGCGTGATTATTCTAGCACATGGCACACGATGGTTTCAATTGAGCATCATCAACATCCTTTGGCCGCCGGCTGGCTAGCAGCACGCGGACCAGCAAGGGCACAAGGGTTCGCCATCGGCATCCATCAGGACGGCGGTGGTTCCGGGCTGCTCTCATGGTCTGACGACGAGCCTCGTGTCTACCGGGAGGCCCGGTTTCACGAAGAGATTGTTGTGCTCTGCGAGCAGCCGTCGAGCGTCCTGGTGGTGCGGAGACGCATCGGCGGCGGCCATCAGGTGCCCTAGGGCCAGGACCAGCAGGAACACGGCGGCCGTCGTCTTGAGAACGGATGCAGAAGCCATGGCAGCTCCTAGCTAGCCTGAGATCGGCAGGAGGTCACGCTATAGGTGTAGGTGGCTAGATATGGGGATCGAAGGTGAGAGGTATGACTAAATGGCATCATTGTTTATATAGAGAGAGAATGCACTATTGACGTATGACGTATGCAATATTGGTGTGTGCAACCGCCAAGGTCAGTATCTGTGCATCTCCAAGGTTGAGACCAGGAACGTTATCAAGGATATGCCCTCAGAAAAGTCGCCAGGCCCAGGTGGCTTTACTGGGCCCAGAATCCACGCGAAGACATGAAGAACGGTACCCCGTCTCTCTCGGCAAAAATCATTGTTCTGACATGTGGACGAAACAATATGACAAAATGAACCATTATAAAAATTCACCTGGCTGACCTTTTTGTGTAGCTCCCGACAGCTAGGCAACACACTACACCGTGTAACGCCTGACTGGCAGGCGCTACATGCCTAACCATCGTTGCATCCCGGGCTGTCTGAAAAATGCTAAGTAAGTGTGTAATGCCTGAGAGGTAGGCGCTACACTGTGTAGCGTCTAGGCGCTACACAGAAGGGTCAGCCGGGTGATTTTTTTGGCCACATATTCATTTTGTGATATTGTTCGTCCACATGTCAAATTTGTCGTTTTTGCCGTCTCTCTCCATGTGTGCGTGTTGCACGCTTACAATTTGTTAACCTCTATCCTCCACGAGGATCTCACAGCTGCCGACACATGCCCCCGGAGAAAAAAGAGTTCATTCTAGTACAATCAAGCACGCAGACGTGGCTAGTTTAGAGCATCTCTAGCAGACCCCGCACAAAGCTTATGGCCTTTTTGATTCACAAGATTGCGAAAACACAGGAATAGAAAAAAATATAGGAAAACTAAAGGAATGCATGTGTTGGTTTGGAGGAATTATGTAGGATAGGGTTTCTATAGAAAAAAAATCCTTTAGACCCTTTTGGTCTATAGGAATAGAATCGTTCCTATCCTCAACATTTCATAGGAAAATAATCATTAGCCTAAAATCAATGAAAAAAAAATCCAATGATATGAATCAGAGGACTATCTCCTTTCCTATTCCACTCATAGGATTTGAGATATATGTCATATTTTTTTGGGGAGAACAACTTCCGATCTATTCATCAACTGTCAAGGTAGTACAAAAAACACCAGAAGTAAAAAAATACATCTAGGTCCATAGACCACCTAGCGATGACTACTAGCACTGAAGCGCGCCGAAGGCGCGCCGCCGTCTTCGCCCCTTCCTCGTCGGAGCCGGGCAAACTTTGTTGTAGTAGACAATCGGGAAGTCGTCGTGCTAAGGCTCCATAGGACCAGTGCACCAGAACAACATCCGTCGCCGATGAAGAGAAGCGTAGATCAGAAGGATCCAATCTGTAGACACACGAACACAGACGAACGAAGACAAGATCCACATGGATCCACCAAAGACAAATGACGACCGAATCCCGCGAGATCCGCCAGAGACAAACCTCCACATGCCCTCCGATGATGCTAGAAACACCACCGGGACAGGGACGAGGCGGGGAGAACCTTATTCCATCCGTAGAGAGCCGTCGCCACCTTGTCTCCCTGAGCAGGACACAAACCTTAACAAAACTCAAAAGAGTATGAAAAATCTGAGCCCTCCCGTTGCAGGGGCCGGGGTCCACCACACCTCAATGGCCTAAAACCATAGAAGATGAGGTAGACCGGCGGCGGCACCGGTGGGGGGCACGAGAAACCCCAGCCAAGGGTGTTCTCTCTTCCCGTGGAAGAAAGAAAAGGTTGTTGTGATACACGTCATCTCATTCCCTATGAATTTCCTATTACTATCATTGTCCTACCCTGTGAATCAAAGGAGGACGTAAAACAGAGGAAAAGTATAGGAATATGAAACAAATGGAACGTTTGAAATGCGGGTACTGAAAACGAAGGAATGCATTATTTAGTAGAGAAACCATGCGCCACTCTAAACTGGGCTAGACACAAGACATGCACCGAACTCACACAGGCTCTATACTTGCACGGGCCTTTCCAGTGGAACACGCTCACGGAAAGCATTGGTTGAGTCATGAGAGGAATCTGGTATGCAGCTCTGTCCCTTTTGCCTCGGTCTTTGTGTAAAAAAGAGGCCCGACTCGATGTTCCACTTCCTGAAAAATCATAGGAAACCAACAATGTTTCTGTGGTTCCCAACCGTATTCCTCTGGACTGGTTCCTGCAAATCAAATGGCGCTACAGTAGCAAATCCTATGGAATGAGCATTCCGGCATTTTTACTATGAAAAATCCTTCAAATCAAAGGAGGCCTTATGGTTTTTCCGCCTCCCGCCGACGCCGCTGTCGGTCCACCTCGTCTCCGATGGCCTTAGGGCCATGGCGGCGTGGTGGGTCCCAGCCCTTGATGGTGGGAGGGCTCCGTTTTTAGATGTTCCTTCTAGTTTTGTTACGGTTTGCGTCCTGCGCAGGAGTACGAGATGACAACAAGGGCAAGCAGCCCCTTCACCTAATGCCCGACGAGGTTGTGCTGCCGCCCACCGCCGAGGAAGACCCGAAGACGCCTGAGGGTGGCGACGACGAGGGCATGGAGGAGCCCCCGGCAACAAGCGCCGCAACTACGGCCACTATCATCAAGAGGATGGCCCAACCTCACTTCTGCAAGGTCATCCTTGCATCAAAGCTTGAGTGCATCCCCATGCCCCTACACTTCACCAAGCACTTCGTCATGGTGCCGACGGAGTTCAAGCTCAGGAACAACACCGGCTGCTCTTGGAAGGTGACGGTCAAGCTGATGAACGGCATGGTGACCCTGGATCAGGGTTGGGCCACCTACGCAGCTGTTCATCAGATCAAGATCGGCTACATGGTGACGTTCAAGCTCCTCACTCCCGACACCCTCAAGGTCATCGTCTTCGACGAGGATGGCATTGAGGTCATCAACAAGTGCGGGAAGCACGACGAAGCCTTCGCCGCAAGGAGTAGGGCCGGGCCACCTCTTTCCAGCGTACTATTGAGTCTTCTTTGAAAATTATGGTTTATGAGTTGAACTGTTATGAAGTGTGGTACTGCTTATATCTGAATTATGCTAGTTGATGCTCAGTTTATACTCTGTTGTGCTTATGATGTGTGCTGCCGAAGTGTGGTGGTAACCTCACCAACTAGCCAAAGAGGTTACCACACACCAGGCGTTGCATACAATCAAACACCATGCCTTGGGTTTGTCCACTAACATGCAGGCAACCAAACACCAGGCAGTGTGGTTCTGCCCATGCAGGCAAGAGGGCATACAGGCAACCAAACAACATGCAGATGGTGCATTTGAGGCTGCATTTGCATAGCCAGGTTGGGTGGAGAAGTGTATGCAATGCGGGCACTGTAGCACACGGCAATCAAACACGCCCACAGAGACTCGCTCATGCCCGAGACTCAGCCGTGGCGTGATTATTCTAGCACATGGCACACGATGGTTTCAATTGAGCATCATCAACATCCTTTGGCCGCCGGCTGGCTAGCAGCACGCGGACCAGCAGGGGCACAAGGGTTCGCCATCGGCATCCATCAGGACGGCGGTGGTTCCGGGCTGCTCTCATGGTCTGACGATGAGCCTCGTGTCTACCGGGAGGCCCGGTTTCACGAAGAGATTGTTGTGCTCTGCGAGCAGCCGTCGAGCGTCCTGGTGGTGCGGAGACGCATCGGCGGCGGCCATCAGGTGCCCTAGGGCCAGGATCAGCAGGAACACGGCGGCCGTCGTCTTGAGAACGGATGCAGAAGCCATGGCAGCTCCTAGCTAGCCTGAGATCGGCAGGAGGTCACGCTATAGGTGTAGGTGGCTAGATATGGGGATCGAAGGTGAGAGGTATGACTAAATGGCATCATTGTTTATATAGAGAGAGAATGCACTATTGACGTATGACGTATGCAATATTGGTGTGTGCAACCGCCAAGGTCAGTATCTGTGCATCTTCAAGGTTGAGACCAGGAACATTATCAAGGATATGCCCTCAGAAAAGTCGCCAGGCCCAGGTGGCTTTACTGGGCCCAGAATCCACGCGAAGACATGAAGAACGGTACCCCGTCTCTCTCGGCAAAAATCATTGTTCTGACATGTGGACGAAACAATATGACAAAATGAACCATTATAAAAATTCACCTGGCTGACCTTTTTGTGTAGCTCCCGACAGCTAGGCAACACACTACACCGTGTAACGCCTGACTGGCAGGCGCTACATGCCTAACCATCGTTGCATCCCGGGCTGTCTGAAAAATGCTAAGTAAGTGTGTAATGCCTGAGAGGTAGGCGCTACACTGTGTAGCGTCTAGGCGCTACACAGAAGGGTCAGCCGGGTGATTTTTTTGGCCACATATTCATTTTGTGATATTGTTCGTCCACATGTCAAATTTGTCGTTTTTGCCGTCTCTCTCCATGTGTGCGTGTTGCACGCTTACAATTTGTTAACCTCTATCCTCCACGAGGATCTCACAGCTGCCGACACATGCCCCCGGAGAAAAAAGAGTTCATTCTAGTACAATCAAGCACGCAGACGTGGCTAGTTTAGAGCATCTCTAGCAGACCCCGCACAAAGCTTATGGCCTTTTTGATTCACAAGATTGCGAAAACACAGGAATAGAAAAAAATATAGGAAAACTAAAGGAATGCATGTGTTGGTTTGGAGGAATTATGTAGGATAGGGTTTCTATAGAAAAAAAATCCTTTAGACCCTTTTGGTCTATAGGAATAGAATCGTTCCTATCCTCAACATTTCATAGGAAAATAATCATTAGCCTAAAATCAATGGAAAAAAAATCCAATGATATGAATCAGAGGACTATCTCCTTTCCTATTCCACTCATAGGATTTGAGATATATGTCATATTTTTTTGGGGAGAACAACTTCCGATCTATTCATCAACTGTCAAGGTAGTACAAAAAACACCAGAAGTAAAAAAATACATCTAGGTCCATAGACCACCTAGCGATGACTACTAGCACTGAAGCGCGCCGAAGGCGCGCCGCCGTCTTCGCCCCTTCCTCGTCGGAGCCGGGCAAACTTTGTTGTAGTAGACAATCGGGAAGTCGTCGTGCTAAGGCTCCATAGGACCAGTGCACCAGAACAACATCCGTCGCCGATGAAGAGAAGCGTAGATCAGAAGGATCCAATCTGTAGACACACGAACACAGACGAACGAAGACAAGATCCACATGGATCCACCAAAGACAAATGACGACCGAATCCCGCGAGATCCGCCAGAGACAAACCTCCACATGCCCTCCGATGATGCTAGAAACACCACCGGGACAGGGACGAGGCGGGGAGAACCTTATTCCATCCGTAGAGAGCCGTCGCCACCTTATCTCCCTGAGCAGGACACAAACCTTAACAAAACTCAAAAGAGTATGAAAAATCTGAGCCCTCCCGTTGCAGGGGCCGGGGTCCACCACACCTCAATGGCCTAAAACCATAGAAGATGAGGTAGACCGGCGGCGGCACCGGTGGGGGGAACGAGAAACCCCAGCCAAGGGTGTTCTCTCTTCCCGTGGAAGAAAGAAAAGGTTGTTGTGATACACGTCATCTCATTCCCTATGAATTTCCTATTACTATCATTGTCCTACCCTGTGAATCAAAGGAGGACGTAAAACAGAGGAAAAGTATAGGAATATGAAACAAATGGAACGTTTGAAATGCGGGTACTGAAAACGAAGGAATGCATTATTTAGTAGAGAAACCATGCGCCACTCTAAACTGGGCTAGACACAAGACATGCACCGAACTCACACAGGCTCTATACTTGCACGGGCCTTTCCAGTGGAACACGCTCACGGAAAGCATTGGTTGAGTCATGAGAGGAATCTGGTATGCAGCTCTGTCCCTTTTGCCTCGGTCTTTGTGTAAAAAAGAGGCCCGACTCGATGTTCCACTTCCTGAAAAATCATAGGAAACCAACAATGTTTCTGTGGTTCCCAACCGTATTCCTCTGGACTGGTTCCTGCAAATCAAATGGCGCTACAGTAGCAAATCCTATGGAATGAGCATTCCGGCATTTTTACTATGAAAAATCCTTCAAATCAAAGGAGGCCTTATGGTTTTTCCGCCTCCCGCCGACGCCGCTGTCGGTCCACCTCGTCTCCGATGGCCTTAGGGCCATGGCGGCGTGGTGGGTCCCAGCCCTTGATGGTGGGAGGGCTCCGTTTTTAGATGTTCCTTCTAGTTTTGTTACGGTTTGCGTCCTGCGCAGGAGTACGAGATGATGGCGGGTCCTTAAAGATAGAATAAGGTTCTCCTCACCTAGACCCCCATTCCGGTGGTGTGTCTAGCATCGACGGTGGACGTGTAGAGGTGTGTCTTATGTAGATATGTCCTTGGTGGATTTGCTCGGATCTGATCGTAGTTCATCTACGGTCGTGTGTCTTCAGGTTGGATCCTTTCAATCTACACTACACTTCATCAGCGGCGATTGCTGCTCTGTTGCGCTGGTCCTATGATACCTTAGCACGATGACTTCCCAACTGTCTACTACAACAAATTTTGCCCGGCTCCAGCGAGGGAGGGGCGATGAAAGCGACGCGCCTTCAGCTCGCTTCAGTTCTTGTAGTCGTCTCAAGGTGGTTTATGGATCTGTATGTAATTTTTATTATTTCTGGTGTTCGTTGTATTGCCATGATTGAAGATGAATAGACCGAAAGTTTTCTCGCAAAAAAAACTCCATGTACAAAGCTGTGATTGATGTTGGACATGTGGTGAACAACAAGACACTATGGAAACTAAAATTGTTGTTAAAAATCAAATCTTTATGTGGTAAATCAAGGGAGTTGTGTTGACTAAAGATAATCTAACTAAACGAAACATGGAATGGAATTTAAAATGTAGTTTATGTAGTAACTTAGAAACTATTCATCACTTTTTCTTTGACTGTTGCTATGCTAGATTCATTTGGAGACTTATTTACTTCAAGTTTGTCATAAAACCTCCTAGAAATGTCACTCATATGCTTGGATCATGGCTTAATGGCTTTGACACATCAGACTAAAAAAATCACATCTTAGTAGGTGCATCAGCTATGTTTTGGGCTATCTGTCTAAGTCGTAGTGACATTGTTTTTAAAAAATGCCCTATGAAAACATGCATGCAGGTACTCTAAGGGGCACTCCCTGGTTACGCTTCTGGGCGCAACTATTGAGGCATGATGAAGGTAGAGGCATGTCGTGATCCATAATAAGCAGGTCGTAGCCTGCCAGGGTCAAGGTTGAATACTTTTATTTCCATTATCTAAACATTGAGAATTCAAGCCAATCCTGGTTGTTGCTAGAGTTTTTCGAGCGTCAAGCTCTAGCGGCGGCCGATGGAAGGGTTGGGGATGAAGACTAGAGGTGGTGGCGATCCAATTGACGCCCTAGTCGCCCATGCGGCGGTTGAGTCACATTTACAGATAATCTTGTATTTACTAATTGGAGACTCCTAATTCAGAGGGCCCCCACATTAACCGAACTAAAATCCTAAAAATTCTAAAAAAAAGCAAAACATCCGACCATTGGTTTTGATGTCCGGAAATCATAACAATTGATCAAGAACTTTGACAAATTCGTCAAGAGATTCGATCCACATAGAAACATTTTACTGTGAAACAACAATAGTCCTAATTTTGAGTAGTGGATGCGCTCTCCATAAAGAGATGCTGTAGTTGGTAATGACCTCTTCTTAGCTCATTGATTGCTTGGTTATTAACTTATGATGCATACTTATAATTCCGAAGTGATAGCTATACTTTGAAGCAGTGGGATCCTCCGAAGCTGAACGCAGTGCAAACATCTTTCCCTAATAATAAAGCACGGATTGACTCCGTGGGTTCACCGTCATAATACGCTTCTTCGCGTGAACTTACGCTTTCAGTTTGAATTTAAAACATATACGTGAGGTGGTACCAATTCGGGGAATCGTCTGTAATTTCGTCCGTCTTCAAAATTTCCGTAGGTCGCTGTTGTTTTAAGTCAGTTGGACTTCTCCCTAATCTGTCTGGGCCTCAGCCCACCAAACTTAGTCCAGGCAAAACCGGATCAACAAGGGTACCAAAGAGAAGGAAGCAAAGAAGAATTAACCCAGCGCAAAGGAAGCGAAGAAGCCCAAGCAACTGACCATGATTTACACGTCATCGGGCTGACCTGCTTGCTCGACCACGGGCGGCCATGCGGGGGGTGGGAGAGGAAAGGAAGGCACCAAGGGCGGCGGCGCTTGTGCTCCTCCGGCGACGCGCCGGACTCCGTCGAGACGAGCTGGCGGCTAGGCGCTCGGGCGCGACCGCGTCGTTCCTGCCGGAGAACACGAGGCGGCGGGCCATGTGGGGGTGGGAGAGGAAAGGAAGGCACAGAGGGCGGCGGTGCTGGTGCTCCCTCCGGCGAGATGAGCTGGCATCTGGGCGCTCAGGCGCGAACGCGTCCTTCCCTGATGAAGGAATAGGAGGCGGCAGGCCATGCGGGAGAGAGGAAGGCACTGGGGCAGCGCCGCTGGTGTTGCTTCTCCAGTGAGATGAGCTGGCGGCGGGGTTGGGGGCGCTCGGACGCGCGAGCTCGGGCTCCCAGGTACATACCTTGCAGCGCCGAGGCTCGCAGGTACGCAATGCATCTCGCAGCACCGACTCACATCGCTACGAGGGGATAAGCTTTGAAGTGGCAGCCGCTTGACAGGGCGATAGATAAATACTAGCACGTGGCTGCTCGCTTGAACCACACGTGACTGTATGTGGCATCAAATGGACCGCACCGAGTGAGCATATATTTGTAAATTCTTTTATCTATCGTGGTTAGCTGTAGATTGTCTAATTTCGATCTCAAACGTCTATAGACACGTCTTTATATTGAGTCTCTATTTGTGCATGCATGCAATTATGTTTCTTACTTTGTTTTTGAATTGTCCGATCAATTACATGTGATTGGTGAGATAGAGAGAGGGTAAAGAAAGAGAAAAGATGATCCGGTGTGGACTATATCCTACATGAATGGCTTCTTGGACATACACGGATATCCCCATATTCTCCTTATATTTGATGTCGATATGCCCATTTGCGACTGTCCGGTCATATGAGCACAAAGTGAGTGTCCGGTTTGTTTTTTTCCTCTCTCTTTTCTTTGGACAGTGACCGGACTATACTTCCGGACAAATGGGGAAGATTTGGGTGGTATGACACCGTTACTAGATGCTGCCGAATATGTCATGGCTTATTGAGTTAGATATGTGTGGTATTTATTTTCTCCCGTTGAAACGTGCGGGCATTTGTGCTAGTAAATATTTATACTTCCAAAGTTATAGCTCAGTATTGCTTGAAACAAATATTATAGCCACAACTTAAATATTATTTTTATTTAGAGTTGGATGTAGATAATAGAGCACCAAAACTGTAGGAAAATAAAGAGAAGCAAGGACGCCGGTGTCTCCAGCTAGGATCGGTGACCCTATCCCAACTAATCCCGACTCAATCCGTAACATTCTTGCACACATCCTGCAACAAACCTAGACTCGACCAACAACTCGACCCGACTTACTCAAAACGACGCGCCATGAACAGACTCTGACACAGACTCGGCGCGACACACACAGACTCGCTCGCTCATGCCTGGGACTCAGCCATGGCGTGATTATTCTAGCACAGGGCACATGATATGGCTTCAACTGAGCATCATCATCCTTTGGCCGCTGGCTGGCTAGCAGCACGCGGGCCAGCAGGGGCACAAGGGTTCGCCATCGGCATCCGTCAGGACGGCTGTGGTTCCGGGCCGCTCTTGTGGTCGGACGACGACCCTTGCGTCTATCGGGAGGCCATGTTTCGCGGAAAGATTGTTGTGCTCTGCGACTGCAAGCAGCCGTCGAGCGTCCTGGTGGTGCAGAGACGCATCGGCAGCGGCCATCAGGTGCCCTAGGGCCAGGACCAGCAGGAACACGGCGGCCGTCGTCTTGAGAACGGATGCAGAAGCCATGGCAGCTGCTAGCTAGCCTGGGATCGGCAGGAGGAGGTCAGGCTATAGGTATAGGTGGCTAGATATGGCTACCGGAGGTGAGAGGTATGACTAAATGGCTTCACTGTTTATATAGAGAGATAATGCACTAACAGCCAGAGTCGAGATGAGTCTCTCTGCTTCTCCAAGGTTGAGACCAGGAACATTATCAAGGATATGCTCTCAGAAAAATCGCCAGGCCCAGGTGGCTTTACTGGCCTTTTATAAAAGAAAAACTAGTACTGTACGTACGTACTACTACTCCTGGTCGTCCGGTATCTCTTACCCCAGAATCCAGGCTGTTAGAGTAGTCATTATGGTATACGACTTCTAGTTCAAGTCAGTTTTGTACCCTACCCCAAATCGGTTTGTACCCTATTATATACTCTTGTATGCCGCACCAAATCATCAAATAAGAAACAGTTTTATTCAGCTATCACAGGCTAGGCGGCGACATGATGAACGGTACCACGTCTCTCTCCATGTGCTGCATGCTCTTGCAATCTGTTAATCTCTCTCCCTCCAGGAGGATCTATCAGCTGCCGACACATGCCCCGGGAGAAAAATAGAGTTCATTCTAGTACAATCAAGCACGCAACCAGTTTACATTCCAGAATACTGTCATGCAAAAAGGAGAATGATTTTGTGATAAACTATCCTAGTCTAGAACCTGTTAATTGATTATCCAATCATTGGTGTTGCCGTATCATAACTTCACAGGGTACAGTTATCACTTGTCAGTTAGAAGTGGTACCGCTGATTACTCCCTCCGTTCCAAATTACTCGTCGTGGTTTTAGTTCAAATTTTCCGGTTGACCTGCACTAGTGGCGCACGGAGCACGATTTTCAACCGCATTTTCCGGTTGACCTCTTGCTGCATATCTGAGCATCCATGTGGCGACAAGACGAACGGTATCACGTCTCTCTCCATGCTTAGTTTAGTTATTAATCTCTCTTCCTCCAGCTCGGGCGTTCTTCTCTCCATGAGGATCTCACATTCGTCGTCATGTGCGACGACGGCCATGCCCTGTTGCGACCGCCCGCGTCTGGAGGGGTGCTACAAGCCAACACCTCATGCTGGAACGGCCGCGACGGGCGACGTGAGATGCTGGAACCGGCTTGGCCGTGAGCTGCGATCGGCTACGGTTAGAGCTGCATCCTCAGTGAAGGGGCGGCGCTGGAACGGCGACTAACCGTCATCATGTTATGATGGGCTGCGTGAGATGCTGGCACCGGCGTGGTCACAAGCTGCAACCGGGCACGAAGGGTGCTGGGACGATTGAGGTGTTTCGAGCTCACCGGCGGCGGGGGGTGGGGCTCATGCGAAACGCAGTGTTGTGCGCTAAAAATTTCATACTAGTATTATATTTAACATGTGATATAATAAAACAACTGAACTTTATCGACGTGAACAATGCTCTTCGCACGTAAAACGCAGGGGATGGAGATGAAACAGCAGAAGTTTCTAGAAGGAAAACGCCACCTAACATTCCATAGCAGCAGCAGCAGCCAGACGCCGGCCTGTGCCAGTTGTTATTAACCTTCGCTATCAACAGGGCACCTTGTCGGATTATATTTATCGAGTCTAAAGAAATAGTTATATTTATCGTTGCTTGGTTTTCAACCGCATTTTCCAGTTGACCTGCACTAGTGGCACACGGAGGAGCACGTAATCCTCTTTGCGTTGATGTGTAGTGGAGCTTTTATTAGGGGCTGGCTGGTCTTTTGCTCTCTCTGCTAATTTTGCCATGGGAATCCAGGAGTTCTTATATACTCCCTCCATTCCGGTTTAGAGGGCTCCAATCTAAAATCTCATCAACAAGGTAGATTTTGATGGATGACATGAGTTTTGTGAATACAAAACTATCAATAAAATATTTCCCACATGTTCAACTTCGAAGCAATAGGTGCATCACCCTCTTTCTTATTGGACTTGCATGGTGGATGTCAAATTTGACGCATGCATGACCACTAATTCCCTCTCTCTAATCTCTACGAGTTAAATGTGGCGTGAGACTCAAAGCACTTTAGCTCAATTGGATTCAAAATGAGCCTAATATAATGGAAATCTGAAAATCTTGAGATGAGCCCTCTAAACGGGAAAGGAGGGAGTATCTGGCACGGAGGAGTAATACGCTGATGCCACGGTTCTTTTTATCAAACATGACTTGGCAAAAGCTACTAGTATGGAATTATTTTTATGTGCTTTCGAGCAATTATCAGACCTTGAGATTATTTTTTATAAGAGTGAGGTTTTTTTTGCTTCGGGGAGGCGAAGGAGTATGAACACTCCCAACTGTTTGGGTGTCAATTAGGTGCATACCCGTTCAGGTACGTAACTCTATGCATGTCAAGAAACTTAGTAATGGAGAATGAAAAATAATAGAGGAAAAGTTCAAAAAAAACTAACTAGCTGGAAAGAGAACACATACAATTAAATCTGGTAGCTAGCATTGTTCATGTGCAATTAATTAATTCTGTAGACACCTTTAGATGGAACTTAAAACAATCAGGTGTCTTCTCAGTTAACTCCACGTATGAAGCTTATGGTTTCTCTGCCTCCCGTCGGCGGTCCACCTCGTCTCCGGTGGCCTTAGGGCCATGGCGGCGTGGTGGATCCCGACCCTTGCCGGCGGGAGAGCTCTATTGTTAGATGTTCCTTTGATTTTTGTTAGGGTTTATGTCCTGCTCAGGAAGACGAAACGACGGCGGCTCCCCGAAGATGGAATAAAATTCTCCCTGCCTAGCTCCCGTCCCGATGGCATGTCTACCATCGTCGGTGGGCGTGTGGAGGTGTGTCTTCAGCGGAACTGTCATTGGTGGATTTGCTCGGATCTGGTCGTAGTTCATCTACGTTCGCGTGTCTTCAGGTTGGATCCTTCCGATCTGCACTACTCTTCATCGGCGGCGATTGTTGTTCCGCTGCGCTGGTCCTATGGGACCTTAGCACGACAACTTGCCGACTATCTACTACAACAAGTTTTGCCCGGCTCCGGCGAGGGAGGGGTGACGACTGCGGCGCGCCTTCAGCTCTCTTCGGTTCTTGTAGTCGTCACTAGGTGGTCTACGGATTTCGATGTAATTTTTATTATTTTTTGTGTTCGTTGTACTGCAATGATTAAAGATGAATAGGTCAAATGTTTTCTCGCAAAAAAACTCCATGTACAAAGCTGTGATTGATGTTGGGCATGCGGTGAACAACAAGACACTATGGAAACTAAAAATGCTGTTAAAAATCAAGAGCTTTATGTGGTATTTAATCAAGGGAGTTGTGTTGACTAAAGATAATCTAACTAAATGAAACTTGGAATGGAATTGAAAATGTAGTTTATGTAGTAACTTAGAAACTATTCATCACTTGTTCTTTGACGGTTGCTATGCTAGATTCATTTGGAGACTTATTTACTTCAAGTTTGGCATAAAACCTCCTAGAAATGTCAATCATATGTTCGGATCTTGGCTTAATGGCTTTGACATGAGACTAAGAAAATCACATTTTAGTAGGTGCACAGCTCTGTTTTGGGCTGTCTAAGTTGTAATGACATTGTTTTTGACAAATCTCCTATATGAAAACATGCATGCAGGTACTCTACAGGGGCACTCCCTGGTTACACTTTTGGGTGCAACCATTGAGGCACGATGTAGGTAGAGAGTTGATCTCCAAGGCTTGTCGTGATCCGTAATAACCAGGTCGTAGCCTGCCAGGGTCACGGCCGAATACTTTTTATTTCCATTATCAAAAATCGAGAACTGAAGCCAATCCTGGTTGTTGCTTGGGTTTTTCGAGCATCAAGCTCTAGTGGCGGCTGGGTGGAAGGGTTGACGATGAAGACTAGAGGTGGTGGCGATCCAATTGCCGCCCAAGTCGCCCATGCGGCGGTTGAGTCACATTTAGAGAGAATCTTCTATTTACTAATTGGAGACTCCTAAATTTAAAGCCCCCCACATTAATCGGACTAAAATCCTAAAAATTCTCAAAAAAGCAAAACATCCAGCCATTGGTTTTGATGTCCGAAATCATAACCATTGATCAAGAACTACAAAAGTTCGTCAAGAGATTCGATCCACATGGAAACATTTTACTGTGAAAAAACAGTATTCCTAATTTTGGGTAGTGGGTGTGCTCTCCGTAAAGAGACGCTGTAGTTGGTAATGCCCTCTTCTTAGCTCATTGATTGTTGGGTTATTAACTTATGATACATACTTATAATTCCGAAGTGATAGCTATATTTCGATGCAGTGGGATCCTCCAAAGCTGAATGTAGTGCAAACATAAAAAATTATAATTCCGAAGTGATAGCTCAGTATTGCTTGAAATAAATATTATAGCCACAACTTAAGTATTACTTTTATTTAGAGTTGGATGTAGATAACAGAGCATCAACACTGCAGGAAAATAAAGAGAAGCAAGGACGCCGGTGTATCCAACGTGGATCGGTGACCCTATCCCAACTAATCCCGACTCAATCCGCAACAGTCTTGCACACATCCTGCAACAAACCTAGACTCGACCAACAACTCGACCCGACTTACTCAAAACGACGCGCCACGAACAGACTCTGACACAGACTCGGCGTGACACACACACACATAGACTCGCGCATGCCTGGGACTCAGCCATGGCGTGATTATTCTAGCGCAGGGCACACGATGGTTTCAACTGAGCATCAACACCCTTTGGTCGCTGGCTGGCTAGCAGCACGCGGGCCAGCAGGGGCACAAGGGTTGGCCATCGGCATCCGTCAGGACGGCGGTGGTTCCGGCTTGCCCTTGTGGTCCGACGACGATCCTTGCGTCTACCGGGAGGCCCGGCTTCGCAGAGAGCTTGCTGTGCTCTGCGAGCAGCCGTCGAGCGTCCCGGTGGTGCGGAGACGCATCGGCGGCAGCCATCAGGTGCCCTAGGGCCAGGACCAGCAGGAACACGACAGCCGTCGTCTTGAGAACAGGTGCAGAAGCCATGGCAGCTGCTAGCTAGCCTGAGATCGGCAGGAGGACGGGCTATAGGTATAGGTGGCTAGATATGGCGATCGGAGGTGAGAGGTATGACTAAATGGCATCACTGTTTATATAGAGAGATAATGCAATAGGTGATGACAAAAAGGCCACCATTTTTAAATAAATCTGCACTCACAAAAATGGCGTATACAATATTGGTGTGTGCAATAGCCAAGGTCGGCCGAGATCAACCTGTCTACTTCTCCAAGGTTGAGACTAGGAACATTATCAAGGATATGCCCTGAGAAAAATCGCCAGGCCCAGGTGGCTTTACTGGCCCCAGAAAGAATCCAGGCGGCGACATGACGAACGGTACCGCGTCTCTCTCCATGTGCCGCATGTTTACAATTTGTTAATCTCTCTCCCTGCAGAGGATCTCACAGCTGCCGACACATGCCCCGGGAAAAAAAGAGTTCATTCTAGTATACAGTCAAGCACGTAACCAGTTTAGGTTCCAGAATACTGCCATGCACAAAGGCGGATGATTTCGTGATAAACCATCCTGGTTTAGTCTAGAACCTGTTGATTGATTAATAAAAATTTGTGTCGCCGTATCATAACTTCACAGGATAGAGTTATCACTTACTCCCTCCGTTCTAAAATAAATGACTCGAGTTTGTACTAACTTTGTCTAAAGTTAGCACAAACTCGAGTCACATATTTATCTGTTAGAAGTACTGTACCGCCGACTAACTCTTAATAATAATCTATGTAGATATTTTGGCTCAAAAGGGAACAACATGCCCATCCATTCGCCTGCTTGCCTTTCCTGCTTACATCCGGCAACTATGTCAGCTCTTGCATGGGCAATCATGCGTTGATTGATCCTCCGCCACCACTTTTATCCGGTGGCAAAGCATTTCTTCTCCGAAACGCAAAGTCGCCAATGGATGCCACCTTTTCAAGAACCACTTGGATGGAGCCCCTGACTGGATCAGCATAACGATGACTAGTGGTTGGGGGCCATCATTGTGGGTCGTTTGAAAAAAAGCTATGTGCACTTCATCATCATGTCAAAAAATTAAAAAATATTCTCGCATTACGTGAACATCACAACCATCTTAAAAGGAAAAAGAAAAAAACTAAAAAAAACTTCTCTAAAAAAGTCTTCCTACCATTTAAAAAACTCTAAAAAAAATACTTTCTCACCGTGACCAACTAGCATGCGCCACATGGCATAGCTGGTTGGCCACCATTCTAGCGCCTCTTAATGGTAGTGGTTGGGGCCCGCAATTGCGGGCCGCTTGAGATAAAGCTATGCACACCTCATCATCATGTCAAGAAATTTAAAAAATATTCCCGTGTCATGTGGACATCACAACCATCTTAAAAGGAAAAAGAAAAAAACCTAAAAAAACTTCTCTTAAAAAAGTCTGTCTACCATTTAAAAAAACTCTAAAAATACTTTCTAACCGTGACCAACCAGCATGCGCCATATGGCGTAGCTGGTTGGCCACCATTCTAGCGCCTCTTAATGGGTTTAATGGTTTTTGGAACTTCCCCGATCCTCGCATTTGCAGGGCGTGCCAACTTCCATACTGTCAGATGAATATATCTTCACATGATCCTGGTGATGTACGACAAGACAAGGGTACAACCTGGTGATGTCTGTCAAGCAACCTTGGTCGGCTCCGGTTCTGGCTTCACCAAATGCTCCAGGTTCGTGATCCTTAGGCCAACTCCAGCGCATGACCCCAACCGAACATCCGTGTAGTCTGAATTTCGTCCGTTTGGGTAGGACAATGCGGTCATGTCCGGGCCTTTTCTGCGATGCGGTGGCCGTGCGCCCAACGCGTGAACGCATCCTTTGGCCCCATCATGTCCGGGCCTTTTCATATTTCAATGTTTAAAACTAGTTTGCACGTCCAAATATTAATTGTCTCAAATAAAAATAGTTTTACAACCCAATCGAAATTGTCTCTAATAAATTAGTTTTACAACCAAATCGAAATTGTCTTGAATGAACATAAAGAACCAATACATCTAGTGATTGCCAGTGATTTCACATGTTCTCAACCAAGTCATTTTGAAGATCCAAATGAGTGTGCCAATCACGCATTTCACGATGGAATTGGGCAAACTGTTCAAACGTGGTCGGTTCTTCGTGTAGGGGCTCAACATTTTCACCTTGAAAATCAAATCCTTGGTCGAAGATGCTGTTATCACGCTCGTCCTCGACGATCATGTTGTGCATGATCACACAAGCAGTCATCACCTCCCAAAGCTTCCCTTCATCACATGTCAGTGCAGGGTTTCGAACGATACCCCATCGGGATTGAAGCACACCAAAAGCACGCTCCACATCCTTTCTAGCACTCTCTCTTGCATTTGGAAAAATCTCTGTCGCTTCTCACCTTGGGTGTTTGAGATTGTCTTCACAAAAGTTGACCACTTAGGATATATACCGTCAGCTAGGTAGTATCCCTTGTTGAACTGGTGGCCACTGATCTCAAAGTTGACAGGTGGGGAGTGGCCTTCTGCAAGCCTTGCGAAGACTGGAGAACGTTGCAGCACGTTGATATCATTGTGAGAACCTGCCATGCCGAAGAAAGAATGTCATATCCAAAGATATGCGAAGCCACCGCTTCTAATATGACAGTGCACGCTTTAACATGCCCCTTGTACTGGCCCTGCCAAGCAAATGGACAGGTCTTCCACTCCCAGTGCATACAATCTATGCTGCAAAGCATGCCTGGAAAGCCTCTATCGGCGTTGATCGCCAACAACCTTTCTGTATCAACGACATTTGGCTGCCTCAAGTACTCAGGGCCAAACACTGCCACCACGGCCTTGCAGAAGTTGTACAATGACAGCAGACATGTGGACTCACTCATGAGAACGTACTCATCCACCAGATCGCCTGGAATTCCATATGCAAGCATGCGGATGGCTGTAGTGCATTTCTGGTAAGAGGAGAATCCAAGCTTGCCAAGGGCATGTTAGGGAACACAGTATTTAAAAATTTTTACCTACGATCACGCAAGATCTATCTAGGAGATGCATAGCAATGAGCAGGGAGAGTGTGTCCACGTACCCTCGTAGACCGAAAGCGGAAGCGTTTAGTAACGCGGTTGATGTAGTCGAACGCCTGCACGATCCAACCGATCCTAGCACCAAACGTACGGCACCTCCACGTTCAGCACACGTTCAGCTCGATTACGTCCCTCGAGCTCTTGATCAAGTTGAGGCCGAGGGAGAGTTCTGTCAGTACGACGGCGTGGCAACGGTGATGATGAAGTTACCGGCGCACGGCTTCACCTATGCACTACGACGATATGACCGAGATGTGTAACTGTGGAGGGGGGCACCGCACACGGCTAAGAGAAGGCTTGGTGTGTGTTTGGGATGCCCCCCTCCCACGTATATAAAGGGGGAAGGAGAGGTGGCCGGCCCAAGGGGGGTGCGCCATGGGGGGAGTCCTACTTGGACTCCCAGTCCAAGTAGGATTTGCCCCCCTTTTCCTATTCCCACTAGGAGAAGGAGGTAAGGAGGAGGAGGAGAGAAGGAAAGGGGGCGCCCCGCCCCAACCTAGTCCAATTCGGATTGGGCCTGGGGGGCGCGCACCACCACCTGGCCGTCGCCTCCTCTCTCCACTAGGGCCCATGAAGGCCCATTAACTCCCGGGGGGGGGGGGGGGTTGCGGTAACCCCAGGTACTCTGAAAATGTCCGAACCTATCCGAAACCATTCTGGTGTCCAAACATAACCTTCCAATATATCAATCTTTATGTCTTGACCATTTCGAGACTCCTCGTCATGTCCGTGATCTCATCCGTGACTCCGAACAAACTTCAGTTCATCAAATCACCTAACTCATAATACAAACCATCATCGAACGTTAAGCGTGCAGACCCTACGGGTTCAAGAACTATGTAGACATGACCGAGACACATCTCCGGCCAATAACCAATAGCGAAACCTGGATGCTCATATTGGCTCCTACATATTCTATGAAGATCTTTATCGGTCAAACCGCATAACAACATACGTTGTTCCCTTTGTCATCGGTATGTTACTTGCCAGAGATTCGATCGTCGGTATCATCATACCTAGTTCAATCTCGTTACCGGCAAGTCTGTTTACTCGTTCCGTAATGTATCACCCCGTGACTAACTCATTAGTCACATTGCTTGCAAGGCTCATAGTCATGTGCATTACCGAGAGGGCCCAGAGATACCTCTCCGATACTCGGAGTGACAAATCCTAATCTCGATCTATGCCAACTCAACAAACACCATCGGAGACACCTGTAGAGCATCTTTATAATCACCCAGTTATGTTGTGACTTTTGATAGCACACAAGGTGTTCCTTCGGTATTCGGGAGTTGCATAATCTCATAGTCCGAGGAACATGTATAAGTCATGAAGAAAGCAATAGCAGAAAAACTAAACGATCATTATGCTAAGCTAACGAATGGGTCTTGTCCATCATGACATTCTCTAATGATGTGATCATGTTTATCAAATGACAACACATGTCTATGGCTAGGAAACTTAACCATCTTTGATTAACGAGCTAGTCAAGTAGAGTCATACCAGGGACACTCTGTTTGTCTATGTATTCACACATATACTAAGTTTCCGGTTAATACAATTCTAGCATGAATAATAAACATTTATCATGATATAAGGATATATAAATAACATCTTTATTATTGCCTCTAGGGCATATTTCCTTCAGTCTCCCACTTGCACTAGAGTCAATAATCTAGATTACATTGTAATGATTCTAATACCCATGGAGTCTTGGTGCTGATCATGTTTTGCTCGTGAGAGAGGCTTAGTCAACGGGTCTGCAATATTCAGATCCGTATATATCTTGCAAATACCTATGTCTCCCTCCTTGACTTGATCGCGGATGGAATTGAAGCGTCTCTTGATGTGCTTGGTTCTCTTGTGAAATCTGGATTCCTTTGCCAAGGCAATTGCACCAGTATTGTCACAAAAGATTTTCATTGGACCTGATGCACTAGGTATGACACCTAGATCGGATATGAACTCCTTCATCCAGACTCCTTCATTTGCTGCTTCCGAAGCAGCCATGTACTCCGCTTCACATGTAGATCCCGCCACGACGCTCTACTTAGAACTGCACCAACTGACAACTCCACCATTCAATATAAATACGTATCCGGTTTGTGACTTAGAGTCATCCGGATCAGTGTCAAAGCTTGCATCGACATAACCGTTTACGACGAGCTCTTTGTCACCTCCATAAACGAGAAACATATCCTTAGTCCTTTTCAGGTATTTCAGTATGTTTTTTACCGCTGTCCAGTGATCCGCTCCTGGATTACTTTGGTACCTCCCTGCTAAACTTATAGCAAGGCACACATCAGGTCTGGTACACAACATTGCATACATGATAGAACCTATGGCTGAGGCATAGGGAATGACTTTCATTTTCTCTCTATCTTCTGAAGTGGTCAGACATTGAGTCTTACTCAACTTCACACCTTGTAACACACGCAAGAACTCTTTCTTTGACTGATCCATTTTGAACTTCTTCAAAACTTTATCAAGGTATGTGCTTTGTGAAGTCCAATTAAGCGTCTTGATCTATCTGTATAGATCTTGATGCCCAATATATAAGCAGCTTCACCGAGGTCTTTCATTGATAAATTCTTATTCAAGTATCCTTTGATGCTATCCAGAAATTATGTATTATTTCCAATCAATAATATGTCATCCACATATAATATTAGAAATGCTACAGAGCTCCCACTCACCTTTTTTGTAAATACAGGCTTCTCCAAAAGTCTGTATAAAACCATATGCTTTGATCACACTATCAAAGCGTATATTCGAAATCTGAGAGGCTTGCACCAGTCCATAAATGGATCGCTGGAGCTTGCACACTTTGTCAGCACCTTTTGGATCGACAAAACCTTCTGGTTGCATCATATACAACTCTTCTTTAAGATATCCATTAAGGAATGCAGTTTTGACATCCATTTGCCAAATTTCATAATCATAAAATGCGGCAATTACTAACATGATTTGGACAGACTTAAGCATCGCTACGGGTGAGAAAGTCTCATCGTAGTCAACTCCTTGAACTTGTCGAAAACCTTTCGCAACAAGTCGAGCTTTGTAGACAGTAACATTACCGTCAGCGTCAGTCTTGTTCTTGAAGATCCATTTATTCTCTATTGCTTGCCGATCATCGGGCAAGTCAACCAAAGTACACACTTTGTTCTCATACATGGATCCCATCTCAGATTTCTTGGCCTCAAGCCATTTCGCGGAATCTAGGCTCATCATCGCTTCCTCATAGTTCGTAGGTTCGTCATGGTCAAGTAACATGACCTCCAGAACACGATTACCGTACCACTCTAGTGTGGATCGTACTCTGGTTGACCTACGAGGTTCAGTAGTAACTTGATCAGAAGTTTCATGATCATCATCATTAGCTTCCTCACTAATTGGTGTAGGAATCATTGGAACTGATTTCTGTGATGAACTACTTTCCAATTCGGGAGAAGGTATGATTACCTCATCAAGTTCTACTTTCCTCCCACTCACTTATTTCGAGAGAAACTCTGATACGTCTCCAACGTATCTACAATTTTTTATCGTTCCATGCTGTTTGATTATCAATCTTGGATGTTTTATAATCATTTTGTAGTCATCTTATATCATTTTTTGGTACTAACCTATTGACATAGTGCCCAGTGCCAGTTGCTGTTTTTCCATGTTTTTTACATCTCAGAAAGTCAATACCAAACGGAGTTCAAATGCCACGAAACTCCACGATGATTTTTTATGGGCCAGAAGGAAGATGTTGGGCCCTGGTTGCATCTGGGGGGAGTCCCGAGGAGGGGGCAACCCACCAGGGCGCGCACTAGTGGGTTGTGCCCACCTCGGGTGCCCCCCGGACCGCCTCTTTGCTCAATAAATACCCTAATATTCCAGAAACTCTAGGGGATTCGACGAAATATTCATCCAGCCGCTGCAGAGTCCAGAACTACCAGATCCAATCTAGACACCATCTCGGATGGGGTTCACCACCTCCATTGGTGCCTCTCCGATGATGCGTGGGTTGTTATTTGCAGACCTTCGGGTTCGTAGTTAGTAGCTAGATGGCTTTATCTCTCTCGCTGAATTCTCAATACAATGGTCTCTTGGAGATACATATGATGTAACTCTTTTTGCGGTGTGTTTGTTGGGATCTGATGAACTTTGAGTTTATGATCAGTCATATCTTTTTATATCCATGAAAGTTATTTGAGTTTCTTTGATCTCTTATAGCCTCGTATTTCTTCTATGATATTTGGGTTTTGTTTGGCCAACTTGATCTATTGATCTTGAACTGGGAAGAGGTGTCCGGTAGTGGGTTCAATCTTACGGTGCTTGAACCCAGTGACAGAAAGGGAACCGACACGTATGTATTGTTGCTACTAAGGATAAAAAGACGGGATCCATATCTAACGCAATGGATAAACGGATCTTGTCTACATCATGTCATCGTTCTTATTGCATTACTCCGTTTTCCATGTACTTAATACACTAGATGCATGCTGGATAGCGGTCGATGTGTGGAGTAATAGTAGTAGATGCAGGCAGGAGTTGGTCTACTAATCTTGGACGTGATGCCTATGATCATTGCCTGTATATCATCATAATTATTTGTGGTTCTATCAATTGCCCAACAGTAATTTGTTCACCCACCGTTTGTTATCTGTCTCGAGAGAAGCCACTAGTGAAACCTACGACCCCGGGTCTTCTTTCTCATATATTTGCCTTTACGATCTACTTCTCCTTTGCATTTTTATTCAGATCTACTAAACCAGAAATACAAAAATACCTTGCTGCGTTTTATTTCTATTTATTTTATTTGCGACCTATCTATCAATTTACTACAAATTTACCTCACGTCCGTTTGCCTATCTTGAGGCGCCGTAACCCGAAAGGGATTGACAACCCCTTTAACAAGCCAGGTTGCGAGGATTTGTTATCTGTGTGCAGGGGCTGTCTACATTGTGTCACTTGGTTCTCCTACTGGTTCGATAATCTTGGTCTCATCTGAGGGAAATACCTACCGCTGTTGTGCTGCATCATCCCTTCCTCTTTGGGGAAATACCGACGTAGCTTCAAGCGACATCAAAAGGAATTTCTGGCGCCGTCGCCGGGGAGGATCTTCAACATATAGCAGGTTCCTAATCACAAATCTCATCTCCTCGCAATTTACATTATTTGCCATTTGCCTCTCGTTTTCCTCTCCCCCTGTCGGTGTACAAAAGTAGGGGCTCTCCTTTGTACCCCTTTACTTGTGCACGGGCAGTCAGAGCCACGCCTGCGACCACACTTAGTAGGGCAGAGGAGGAAAACAGAAGTGCAAGGCTACCAGAGCAGCGCTCCAACCAAGGGCGCAAAATATAGAGCGATTAGATGGGCGGCAAGACAACCACGAGGCTCCGTGCCGAGGATGCCCACGAGGCCCCGGCAAGGCTCCTTGCCGAAGACACCCGCAATGCCCCGGCAAGGCTCTTGCCGAGGGCGCTCACAAGGCCCTGGCAAGATCCTTGCCGGGATATACGCAAGACCCCGGCAAGGCCTTGCCGCCCCATCGCTGCCCCAGCTCAGCGGCCGACCCACCGACTAAAGCAAGTACCCACGTGGCAGTACGTTGCTCCTAATCCAACTAGTCAAGCACCTGTGTGGTGGCATGCAGATCTTCGTGAAGACCCTACCACCACGCCAGCTTAGCAGTCTGCCAGCCTACATGGCGTTGCATGCCTTGTTGGTCTGGACGCGTGTCGGAGCAAGGTGGAGCGGCGACGGACGGGACGGGCCTCGTTACCGCCCCCGATAAAGCAAGTGGACACCTAAGTAGCGCATTTAATGCGTTTTATCCTGTAATGACAGGCGATAAGCTTGTACAATGTATACCTTTCCACCTCCTGTATGCCACCGTGGCAGCCCCTTTTGACTATAAAATTAGGCCCGAGGCGTACTGAGGGGGGATTCGGATCTTTTGGACGACGCACACACCGTAGCTATTTCAAGAGCTCAAGAACACTCAAATATACACAAAAGCAGGACTAGGGTATTACGCATCCTCGCGGCCCGAACCTGGGTAAACAATCCTCGCGCTGGCTCCTAGACCCGCTCTTTGCACAACCCCGCGCCCGCCAACCGTAGCAGAAGAGATCCCCGTGATCCCATAGGTGTCGTTTCCACTGACATCTCTGGCGCGCCAGGTAGGGGGGGGGGGCAGTTGTGAAAATTTGGTCCAGCTGGCGCCAGTGGCTTCATCGTGGTCGTCACTCCAAGGAAGAAGACGACCGAACAAGCGGCATCATTTGCGGATGCAGAGAACGCTCGCGCAGCAACAGAAAAGCTAAGTCATGCGAAACTTTGAGTAATTCTTTTATGTATAAGGTTATTTTCCTCGGAGATCTTGCTCTTGGTATGAGAAACCTGCACGCGATGGGGGCCTTCCGCTATTGGCAACGCCCTTGTTCTGTTTCGAGTCCGCTCAACAGTTCGAGCAGCTGCGTCGAGAACGGCAGCGTGGCCTTCCCGCTATTAGCAACGCCCTTGTTCTGTTTCGAGTCCGCTCAACAGTTCAAGCGGCCGCGCTGAGAACGGCAAGGTGGTTTGCCTGGCCGCAAGCGCACCCGGCCGGCTGTTGAAGGATCCGTCCTCGAAACGCCGCAACCTTGGTTTACGCGCCGGCAAGCCTATCCAGTTAAGCATAGGGTGTACATACAAAGAAAGATCAAACAGGAAAATAACATGCATCATTTCAAAGTACTGCAGAGTTATATTACACCAATGGTCGCTGCGGTTCTAACTAAAGATAAGAATTGTCTTGGTCATGAACCTGCAGCGGCGATGAGAAACGGGGTTCCTAGTCCCGGCGTAGGTCCTCTAACCTTCGAACTCCATTGACACAGCTGATGATGGGCTTGATACGCTCCTCGAGCGCCACGAGGTCCACACCCTCTGGCAAGCTCTCTAGCGCGGCGTCGAAGTCGATGTTGGGGTTCCAGTACGCCACCTTGGTGAGGACCTTGGTCAGGGCACCCCGGCAAAGCTTTCGGGCCTCATTGGCCAGAGAGGTCGCTCTACTGGAGCGGAGCTGCTCCAGGGCTCCAAGAACGCCCTCGAAGAACAGGGTCAATTTGGCGTTGGGACTCACGTTCGGCTCCGGGGCGTACCTCACATTTGGCATCCCCATGGCAACCAGCTTCGTGGTGATCCTGCCAGCGACGTCGGCGAGGCGGTCGACCCAACGGTTTATGCCCTCCGCATACTCCTTGTGTTCGGCGGCGTCATTCCTCCGCAGCTGCCTCTCCTCCTACAGGTCCTTGGTCCGGGTCTCTTCCCGGGCCCTGACCTCCAAAAGCGTCCCCTCAAGACCCTCCAGCTTCAGCTTCAGGTATTTGATGGAGTCGTTGGCCTTGGAGAGCAGCTCGGCCTTGCCGAGGACTGCGGCCTGCAGCCTCCACCAAGGCGCTGTTGAGCGTGTCCTTCTCCTTCGCCAGCTCTAGGACCTGTTTCTTTAGGCCATCCCGCTCCACCTCCAGCATTTTCAACTTGCCGGCATGGACCAGGACTTGGGCGTTGAGCGCCTCCCTGTGCCTCTGCTCCAGCTCCTGGGTCCGCTGCGCGACGAGTTTCTCGACCTCCTCCTTGCCGCGGAGCGTGGCGCCGAGCGCCTCCTCACGAGCGGCAAGGTCCCCCTCCCAGGAGTTCAGCTCGGCCTGGTGCTGGTGTCCAGCGGCCTCGTCCTTGCCGTCCTGTTCCTTCGCCGCCGCTTGGGCTTTATCGACATCGGCCTGCTTTAGGATGAGCTCTTGTTTGCACTCAGCCAGCAGATCCTGAGCGACCTTCAGTTCCTCGTGGGCCTGGCGGGACCAGCCTGCGTATTGGCGACGCGCCCCTCGAGATCCGCCTCCGCCTTGTCCACCGCCTGCCCTCCCCGACGCATGCAGGACATGTGGCGGGCGAGCCAGGACTCAGATGGCGAGTGGAGCGGCCGTTTCGCGCCCCGTGATCGTAGGGCGCGGGCACCATGATGGCCACGACCCAAGCCTACTTAGTAAATGAGCCGCGCCTCTGCAGCTTCCTCTGTTTTTGTGAGGAGAACGCGTACCGCCTCTTT
This sequence comes from Triticum aestivum, assembly GCF_018294505.1. Lineage (NCBI taxonomy): Eukaryota > Viridiplantae > Streptophyta > Magnoliopsida > Poales > Poaceae > Triticum > Triticum aestivum. The sequence continues at coordinate 460,829,667 of NC_057805.1, read as the reverse complement.
ACTATTGAAACCACGGAGTGACGCAAGCATGCTGCGGTCACTCTGCACACGACCCCCACGTAACGCACGACCCCCACGTCGCGCATTCAACGTGGGTCGTGGGGAAGCGCAACCAGCGAAAGAGTTACTGCGGTAAAAAAACTCAGCCCCGCATGCCCGCGCACCGTTCTGGGCCTAGCCCAACAACGCGTTGCGCTTATGTGTGGCCCAGGCCCGGGGGCTCCTGTCGGTGTACAAAAGTAGGGGCTCTCCTTTGTACCCCTTTACTTGTGCACGGGCAGTCAGAGCCACGCCCGCGACCACACTTAGCAAGGCAGAGGAGGAAAATAAAAGTGCAAGGCTACCAGAGCAACGCTCCAACCAAGGGCGCAGAAGACAGAGCAATTGGAACCAAGGCTCGGGAAGTACCTACATGGTGGCATGCGGATCTTTGTGGAGACAAAGAGCCTACGAAACAAAGATGAGAACCAGAAGGCAAGACAACCGCGAGGCTCCGTGCCGAGGATGCCCACGAGGCCCCGTCAAGGCTCCTTGCCGAAGACACTCGCAAGGCGCCGGCAAGGCTCTTGCTGAGGGCGCTCACAAGGCCCCGGCAAGATCCTTGCCGAGATATACGCAAGACCGCGGCAAGGCCTTGTCGCCCCATCGCCGCCCCAGCTCAGCGGCCGACCCACCGACTAAAGCAAGTACCCACGTGGCAGTATGTGGCTCCTAATCCAACTAGTCAAGCACCTGCATGGTGGCATGCAGATCTTTGTGAAGACCCTACCACCACGCCAGCTCAGCAGTCTGCCAGCCTACATGGCGCTGCATGCCTCGTTGGCATGGACGCGTGTCGGAGCAAGGCGGAGCGGCGACGGACGAGACCGCCCCCAATAAAGCAAGTGGACACCTAAGTAGCGCATTTAATGCGTTTTGTCCTGTAATGATAGGCGATAAGCTTGTACACTGTATACCTTTCCACCTCATGTATGCCACTTTGGCAGCCCCTTTTGACTAAAAGGAGCCCGAGGCGTACAGAGAGGGGATTCAGATCTTTTGGACGACGCACACACCGTAGCTAGTTCAAGAGCTCAAGAACACTCAAATATACACAAAAAGCAGGACTAGGGTATTACGCATCCTCGGGGCCCGAACCTGGGTAAACGATCCTCGCGCTGGCTCCTAGACCCGCTCTTTGCACAACCCCGCGCCCGCCAACCGTAGCAGAAGGGATCCCCGTGATCCCATAGGTGTCGTTTCCACCGACACCCCCACTTCACAAAATTTGCAGTTTTATTCTCCTCTCTTTTTTCGTTTGCCGTTTTCTTGTCGGATCTATCCTTTGCTTGCAATCATGAGTGATTTCGGTATGGCACCAACAGATGATGGCCTAACTCCTAAGATAGGACGTACGGGCAATCTAGATGCTAAATCTTTTATCTTGGGGCAAGGGAACGTTATGGGAAAAGAACGTATCCAAGAATTTTTCAATTGTGTGGGAAATTTGAGTCTTGATGATGCTCCTATACTTAAAACTACTAGATCTTATGCGGATGCTATTTCAGCACTAGTTCTGAAACTTGAAAGTAAATTTATTCGTACCCATCCTACTTTGCAAAGATCATTTTTCGAGCTCCCCGATATAAAGAATCCCAGGGCTAAAAAGTTGGCCACTCTCGTTCTTATGAATGAGTTTGACTACATAATTCGGGAAGCTAGAGAAATCTTTGATTTTTATGGTATGAATCGTGAAAAACCCGTGATAGACGAAATTCTTAACAATAGTGACTATGCACTAAGGCATTTGCTTGGGGATAATAAGATCTTTGATGAGAATCTCAAAAAGGAAGTCCCCGTTTTAGATATAATCCAACAAGTTTTTAATAATGTTAATCAACATTACTCTTGGATTGTTGCGGGAAACCAAAAGGGGTATGATGAAAACCCACTTAGGATTGCTAAGGCCTCTATGGATAACATGTTTTATGTTGTGTTTACAAAACCCCATGATGAAAATACCCCCAAGGAAATTGAGAAGAACAAGGACGACAAAACTTTAGATCCTTGCTTTATGCCTAGCTAAGGGTGTAAAACTATAGCGCTTGTTGGGAGGCAACCCAATGAATAAAATTTATTTTTGCTTTTTGCTTTCTGTTCTTGAGTGTTTACACAATTATGCTGCTGTTATGATTGTGTTTTTTATATTTTAATTAGTTTTTGTGCCAAGTAGAACCGAATAGATCTTCTTGGGTGATAGTTGTTTGATCTTGCTGAAAAAGACAGAAACTTTGCGCTCACGAGAAAAATTCTTATTTTTAATCAGAAAGAGATTTTTCCCTGATTCTTTTTGCTGAAGATTAATATGAAAATTTTTCAGGTCGTCATATGTTTTTCAGAATTTTTCGAGTTCCATAAGTTTGCGTTTAAGTCAGTTTACTACAGACTGTTCTGTTTTGACAGATCCTGTTTTCTTTGTGTTGTGTTTATTTTGATGGCTCTATGGTTTTCTTTGATGAGTTTTTGCCATGGAAAAGTTGGAATACAATAGATATAATACAAAAACAAAATATGAATTGGTGTAATACAACACTTATATTAGTAGTTTACTTTCGTTCACTAACAGATCTCACGGAGGTTTTGTTGAGTTTTGTGTGATTGAAGTTTTCAAGTTTTGGGTTATTTTACGATGGATGAAGGAAGGATGGAAGAGCCTAAGCTAGCGGATGCCCCGGCATCCCAAGCTATTATGCAAAAATGAGCAGCCAACTAAGCTTGGGGATGCCCCCAAGTGGCATCCCCGCTTTCTTCCAACAACTATCGATATTTTACTTGAAACTATATTTTTATTCGTCACATGATATGTGTTTTGCTTGGAGCGTCTTGTATGATACGAGTATTTACTTGTTTTATTTTGTGTTTTAAGTCATCAATCCTTGCTGGACACACCTATTTGTGAGAGCCAAAATTATATCATGACTTGTTAGAATTGCTCTCTATGCTTCACTTAAATCTTTTATGAGCTAGGACTTGCTCTAGTGCTTCACTTATATCTTTTTGAGCATGGTGTAATTCGTGTTTTTGAAGAAATTCTCTCTTGCTTCACTTAGATTTATTTGAGAGTTAGTAAAATTTTGAAGAAATTCTCTCTTGCTTCACTTAAATTATCTTGAGAGAAAGAATTTTTTTTATGCTCATGATCTTTACTTATATTTGTTTGAGCTTATGAAAAGAAACATATGAAAATTAGTCCCAAAGTGATAGATATCCAAGAAGGATAAATAATAATAAAATGTCATGAAGATCATTGGATAAAATAAACTTGATTCTTAGTAATAGTTGTGAGATATGATGATGTGATATGTGAGTTATGTTGATGAGTAATTGTGCTCTAGTAAGAATATTGGTGTTCAGGTTTGTGATTCCCTATGCATGCACAAAAGTCAATAATCATGCAATGAAAATTATATCCTACTTGTGGTGCATTATTCGGTGTTAATTATGCTTAATGCTTGCTTATGAGATTATTCGTTTCTTGGTTGGTCGCTTCTCAATCTTTTTTCTAGCCTTCACTTTGCACCAAGTATGATCTCTACTTGTGCATCCAAAATCCATTAAACCAATTTTGCCACATGAGTCCACTATATCTACCTATATGCGGTATTCTTTTGCCGTTCTAAGCAAATTTGCATATGCCATCTCTAATTTTCAAAAAAAATACTTCTCTTTTGTGTGTTTGTTTCGCTCGCGGAGCGGTGAAGGGTGGCTAATATTTTCCATGCTAGATGTGTTATTCTCACGATGAGTGTTTATTCACTTGTCATTGCACGAGAGTAATGCAAAGGTCTTAGAGATGCCCAGTCCCGAAAGGCAAAAAAATGAATTTACTTTATGTTGTCAAATAAGAAATTCCTTGGAAAGTGTTAGTATGGAGGGCACCCGTGGATACAGTTAGCCACGGAAAGTGAAATTATGGTAGAAAAAGGAATAAACTTTATTTCCTGTTTGGGAACCGCCTATGGCATATCTAGCATGGAAAGTGTTCGTAACTCTAAGTCGTTTTCGTGGGTGGGATGGATACATCTCCCAAAATGTTTTTATCTCTAAGTTTTTCGCTTTGAACTCTGGCACCTCTACAAATCCCTAATTCCCTCTGTGAAGGGCTTTTCTTTTACTTTATGCAATTTTTATTTTTGAATTTGAGTCTCCATCTTCTCTTATAAAAGCACCAACTAGGAGGCAATATGATCATACTTAAGTATTGGGTGTAGCTAATATTCGAGTGTGTTTCATGAATGGATCAATGTCTGAGCATGATGGGCTAGGGATAACTTATTTTAGTGTTGATATTTTGAAAGACATGGTTGCTTGTTGATATGCTTGAGTATCTAAATTATTATGTCAAAACTACTATTGCTTTGAATCACATAAAAGTACAAATGTCCATGCTATAAAAAAAGAATATGATATGACATGATAGATAGCACTCCACATCAAAAATTCTGTTTTTATCACATACCTACTCGAGGACGAGTAGGAGTTAAGCTTGGGGATGCTGATACGTCTCCAACGTATCTATAATTTTTTATTGTTCCATGCTGTTTTATTATCAACCTTGGATGTTTTATAATCATTTTATAGTCATTTTATATCATTTTTTGGTACTAACCTATTGACATAGTGCCCGGTGCCAGTTGCTGTTTTTTACATCGCAGAAAATCAATACCAAACGGTGTCCAAATGCCACGAAACTCCACGATGATTTTTTATGGGCCATAAGGAAGATGTTGGGCCCTGGTTGCACCTGGGGGGAGTCCCGAGGAGGGGACAACCCACCTCGGGTGCCCCCCGGACCGCCTCTTTTCTCTATAAATACCCCAATATTCCAGAAACCCTAGGGGAGTCGACGAAATATTCATCCAGCCGCCGCAGAGTCCAGAACCACCAAATCCAATCTAGACACCATCTTGGATGGGGTTCACCACCTCCATTGGTGCCTCTCCGATGATGCGTGAGTAGTTCTTTGTAGACCTTCGGGTCCGTAGTTAGTAGCTAGATGGCTTTCTCTCTCTCGCTGAGTTCTCAATACAATGGTCTCTTGGAGATCCATATGATGTAACTCTTTCTGCGGTGTGTTTTGTTGGGATCTGATGAACTTTGAGTTTATGACCAGTCATATCATTTTATATCCATGAAAGTTATTTGAGTTTCTTTGATCTCTTATATGCATGATCTCTTATAGCCTCGTATTTCTTCTTCGATATTTTGGTTTTGTTTGGCCAACTTGATCTATTTATGTTGCAATGGGAAGAGGTGCCCGGTAGTGGGTTTGATCTTACGGTGCTTGATCCCAGTGACAGAAAGGGAACCGACACATATGTATCGTTGCTACTAAGGATAAAAAGATGGGATCCATATCTAACGCATTGGATAAACAGATCTTGTCTACATCATGTCATCGTTCTTATTGCATTACTCCTTTTTCCATGAACTTAATACACTAGATGCATGCTGGATAGCGGTCGATGTGTGGAGTAATAGTAGTAGATGCAGGCAGGAGTCGGTCTACTAATCTTGGACGTGACGCCTATGTAATGATCATTGCCTGGATATCGTCATAATTATTTGAGGTTCTATCAATTGCCCAACAGTAATTTGTTCACCCAACGTTTGCTACCTGTCTTGAGAGAAGCCACTAGTGAAACCTATGGCTCGTGGGTCTTCTTTCTCATATATTTGCCTTTGCGATCTACTTTTCCTTTGCATTTTTATTCAGATCTACTAAACCAAAAATACAAAAATAACTTACTGCGTTTTATTTCTATTTATTTTATTTGCGATCGATCTATCAATTTACTACAAATTCACCTCACGTCCATTTGCCTATCTTGAGGCGCCGTACCCCGAAAGGGATTGACAACCCCTTTAACATGTTGGGTTGCGAGGATTTGTTATCTGTGGGCAGGGGCTGTTTACGTTGTGTTGCTTGGTGCTCCTACTGGTTCGATAACCTTGGTGTCATCTGAGGGAAATACCTACCGCCGTTGTGCTGCATCATCCCTTCTTCTTTGGGGAAATACCGACATAGCTTCAAGCGACATCAAACTCCTTCTCTATAAAGGATCCATTCTTAGCAACGAATATCTTGCCTTTGGATCTGTGATAGAAGGTGTACCCAACAGTCTCCTTTGGGTATCCTATGAAGACACATTTCTCCATTTGGGTTCGAGCTTATCAGGTTGAAACTTTTTCACATAAGCATCGCAGCCCCAAACTTTAAGAAACGACAACTTGGGTTTCTTGCCAAACCATAGTTCATATGGTGTCGTATCAACAGATTTAGATGGTGCCCTATTTAACGTGAATGCAGCCGTATCTAAAGCATAACCCCAAAACGATAGCGGTAAATCAGTAAGAGACATCATCGATCGCACCATATCTAATAAAGTGCAGTTACGACGTTCGGACACACCATTACGATGTGGTGTTTCAGGTGGCGTGAGTTGCAAAACTATTCCGCATTGTTTCAAATGAAGACCAAACTCATAACTCAAATATTCACCTCCACGATCAGATCGTAGAAACTTTATTTTCTTGTTATGATGATTTTCCACTTCACTCTGAAATTCTTTGAACTATTCAAATGTTTTAGACTTATGTTTCATCAAGTAGATATACCCATATCTGCTCAAATCATCTGTGACACTACTGCAGGTTGCTGCTAACGCGACCCTACGATCAGAGACCCTTCGACGAAACTGTGTGCGATGCCATAATCGCAAACGGTGGTGTAAAAAAACCGTCAAAAAAGGTGCAAAACGTTTGCGATGGAGGATGCATCAAACACGGTTCAGATTTTAGTTGCGTGTGGGATTCAGGGCATACGGTTTTTTCGATGAGGAGGAACAAAATAAACGGGCAGCCAGATGAAGGTGTGTGCGATGTACATCATACGGTTCACTCGGATGAACTGTTTGTGATTAGGCAACACAAAACAAACGGTCAGTCAGATGAAGGTGTGTGCGATATACGGCATGCGGTTCACTCGGATGAACTATTTGCGTTGACACAAGAGAACAGAAACGGTTCAACTTAACAAGACATGTGTGTTGTGCGATGGGATTGCATACAGAACAACACACATATAAATATATATATATATATATATATATATATATATATATATAGCAGTTGAACACGCAAGGAAAAGATGTCCACAAGCCGAGCGCGCCAACGGACGCGACCAAAGCGTGCCGCGGCGCCTAACGGCGAGCACAGCGCGCTGCGGCGCCTAACGGTGGGATAGACCTTCATTCAAGCCAATCAAAATAAGACTGGAACTAACATGTCTGTATTGAGCAAAGGGATCGCACATGTCTGTATTGACTGGAACGAGAATGCAATAGCAAAATAAGAATTAAGGCCATGATGATGCGATCGCAGTGGTGGTTATAGGAGGCAAGAAGAAAGATGCATCCATCAACGTACGACCTCCTCCTCAACTCAGTGCACCGGCCGAGCCACCGACCGGCGGCTAAGGAGCGGCGGCTTGTGTGGCGAGGTTAAGGTGCTTCTCAGCTAAGGCATCCAAGGCTTCCAGCTGGCTGAAGAAGGCCAACGTCATAGCGTCCTCACTAGCCCTGTAGATACCTATGTACATGATTTGCTCATACACATGGATGTGTAGGTCAACGGTTTCTTGCAGGGCGAGACGCCTCGCGGCGAGCGCGACCTCCAGGTGGACATTCTTCGTGGCATCGGCGAGCAGTCGCAGGGCCACCAGTGCTTGAAAGAGGTTCCGACCATGGAGGCCAATTAGGGTGGAAGGCAATAAGGAGCCCGGGCGCGCGGGCTGGAGGAGTACGGTGATGTCGTCCGTGAGCTTCTTGACGACGGTGAACCTGTTGGTGGCGCGAACGATCATCTGGTCCAACTGAGATTCGTAGCTGGCGTCGACGGCGGCCATCCACAAGTCGGTCGCCAACACCGTATGGAGACGATCCACGATGCCATGCCGCAGGCCGGCGTCGTGGACCATCTGGCACAGCCGCTGGCTTCTCGCGCGCATCACCGCCATGGGTCTGGAGTGGGCACTTTTGCGCTTATTAGTGTAGGTGCTGAGGCAAATGCTTAGGTGCGTACGATGGGAATGGAGGGGCGCCTTTATATGAGTGCAAACTGCATTGCATTCACATCGTGCTACCTCTTTTCCCGGTCCTCCCATCACTTCCCTCATGCATTCACACGATGCTAATTGAAGGACGATGCATCATTGGTCGTTCAACATTTCGGGAACTGCGCCGCCCGCTGTCAAATCGAATAGTACTGCACCGCCCGCTGCACGCCTGGATGAACACGCCTCCTCGCCTCCATCTATGCTTACTTACTGAATTTTAGTTGCAAAAATTAGATACTGCTAGTGATTTTTAGCTTCATATTTTGACAAATCGCAATGTTAAAAGGTTGGCAAATGGCAATGTTACTAGATCAACAAATGTCAATCTTTCTAGTTTGACAAATGCCAACATACCCAATATGACAGATGCAAATCGCACCAAATTGTTTGTAAGTGGTTCACATGGGTCATCCAAAAGAACCGTTTGTGTTTAAGAGATGCACAAATCCTCCTCTCACTTTGCATACGGGTGTTCTATCTGAAACCATCATGCTTGTTGTGAGAAGCTCTGGTTTGTGAGTAGCATATACCCAAACCTGCCCTAAATGGGACAAAAAAATTACCACGGCATGGTGATGCCGCTCCAGGATAGCATGCCAGGTTTCATGAATTTCAGATGAGTTTTGGACTTACTAGAATTTAAAAACCAGGTATCTCAATGTTTGCGGCCGAGTGACCGTGGCAGGGTGTTTGACATTCATTCCCATTTCTTGCATGTGACCTAAGCACGCACCCAAGAACAAAGATTTGATTTTTCAACCAATTTATATGATCTGGAGCATGTGCATGTAGTTCAAATTTGAATTATGCACATAAATGCATTGAAAACTCATTTAATGCATAAAAATGTCCAAACGAACCCCGAAAAATCACAAAAAATTAACACAAGACTGCGGTTGTTCTATGTTGACACGAGAAAAAAATTGAAAGCAATAAGAGGCAATTGATATTGTTTCGTCCCCAAAATTGGGGCGTTCCCTACCAAACCATCATGCTTGTTGTGAAAAGCTCTGGTTTGTGAGAAGCATATACCCAAACCTGTCCCAAATGGGACAAAAAAATTACCACGCCATGTTGATGCCGCTCCATGATAGCATGCCAAGTTTCATGAATTTCAAACGAGTTTTGGATTTACTATAATTTAAAAACCAGGTATCTCAATGTTTGCGGCCGAGTGACGGTGGCAGGGTGTTTGACATTCATTCCCATTTCTTGCATGGGACCTAAGCATGCACCCAAGGACAATTATTTGATTTTTCAACCAGTTTATATGCACTGGAGCATGTGCATGTAGTTCAAATTTGAATTATGCACATAAATGCATTGAAAACTCACTTAATGCATAAAAATGACCAAACGAACCCCGAAAAATCACAAAAAACACAACACTCCTGTTGTTCTATGTTGACACAATAAAAAATTTGAAAGCAATAACAGGCAATGGATATCGTTTCGTCCCCAAAGGTGGGGCGTTCCCTACCAAAACCATCATGCTTGTTGTGAGAAGCTCTGGTTTGTGAGAAGCATATACCCAAACCTGCCCCAAATGGGACAAAAAATTTACCACGCCATGTTGATGCCGCTCCATGATAGCATGCCAAGTTTCATGAATTTCAGACAAGTTTTGGCTTTACTAGAATTTAAAAACTAGGTATCTCAATGTTTGCGGCCGAGTGACGGTGCCCTGGTGTTTGACATTCATTCTCATTTCTTGCATGGGACCTAAGCATGCACCCAAGGACAAAGATTTGATTTTTCAACCAATTTGTAGCACTGGAGCATGTGCATGTAGTTCAAGTTTGAATTATGCACATAAATGCATTGAAAACTCACTTAATGCATAAAAATGTCCAAACGAACCTGGAATAATTCCAATTCTTTTATGACACACATATAGTTGCATGATCACTGCAGATAAAAGGTCTAGCAATTCAAACACCGTCCATGGCCGCTGTGACCCCAATATGTAATTCAAATCAAGACGAAAAATCAAGTAGATCCCGTGTGAGATGCACCGCAAAATATCTTGGAGCACCGTCGGAGTATAGTACGCATACGGCTTACGCGAGAAGGTTCGACGGCTACAGTCTACAGCCCGCTCTGAATAAGGGACGGTCTCTGATGACACTTTGAGTGCTATTTTTTGGATGAAGCGATTTCAAATTTTCGGCTTCCGCGGAAATATCTACCTCCCTGCTACCTCTTGAGCATGCATTTATTTTCCCTTGAAGAGGAAAGGGTGATGCAACAAACTAGTGTAAGTATTTCCCTCAGTTTTTGAGAACCAAGGTATCAATCCAGTAGGAGACTACACGCAAATCGCCTAGTACCTGCACAAACAATCAAGAACCTTGCAACCAACGCGATAAAGGGGTTGTCAATCCCTTCACGGCCACTTGCAAAAGTGAGATCTGATAAAGATAATAAGATAGATATTTTTGGTATTTTTTTGTATAGATTGGAAAATAAAGATTGCAAAGTAAATAGTAAACTAGAATTGTAGATTGGAAACTTATATGATATAAAGTAGACCCGGGGGCCATAGGTTTCACTAGTGGCTTCTCTCATGATAGCATGTATTACGGTGGGTGAACAAATTACTGTCGAGCAATTGATAGAAAAGTGCATATTATGATGATATCTAAGGCAATGATCATGAATATAGGCATCACATCCGTATCAAGTAGACCGAAACGATTCTGCATCTACTACTATTACTCCACACATCGACCGCTATCCAGCATGCATCTAGAGTATTAAGTTCATAAGAACGGAGTAACGCATTAGGCAAGATGACATGATGTAGAGGGATAAACTCAAGAAATATGATATAAACCCCATCTTTTTATCCTCAATGGCAATAGTACAATACGTGTCGCTTCCCTTTTTGTCACTGGGATCGAGCACCGCAAGATTGAACCCAAAGCTAAGCAAGAAAGATCAATCTAGTGGGCCAAACTAAACCGATAATTCGAAGAGACTTGCAAAGATATCAAATCATGCATATAAGAATTCAGAAAAGAACCAAATAATATTCACAGATAATCAAGTTCATAAACCCACAATTCACCGGATCTCGACAAACACACTGCAAAAGAATATTACATCGAATAGATCTCCAAGAACATCGAGGAGACCTTTGTATTGAGATCCAAAGAGAGAGAAGAAGCCATCTAGCTAATAACTAAGGACCCGAAGGTCTGTGGTAAACTACTCACACATCATCGGAGAGGCTATGGTGTTGATGTAGAAGCCCTCCGTGATCGAATCCACCTTCGGAAGATCGCTGAAAAAAGGCCCCAAGATGGGATCTCATGGGTACAGAAAGTTGCGGCGGTGGAAAAGTGGTTTCGTGGCCTCCTCTGATGTTTTTAGGGTATGAGGGTACATATAGGCGAAAGAAATAGGTCGGTGGAGCTCCGTGGGGCCCACGAGGGTGGGGGCTCGCCTACCCCCCTGGGCGCACCCTCCTACCTCGTGGCTACCTCGCGGAGTTCCAGACTTCAACTCCAAGTCTTCTAGATTGCTTTTGTTCTAAGAAGGATCCTCGCGAAGGTTTCGTTCTGTTTGGATTCCGTTTGATATTCCTTTTCTGCGAAACACTGAAATAGGCAAAAAAAACAGCAATTTGCACTGGGCTTTCGGTTAATAGGTTAGTCCCAAAAATAATATAAAAGTGTATATTAAAGCCCATTAAACATCCAAAACTGGTAATAAAATAGCATGGAACAATAAAAAATTATAGATACGTTGGAGACGTATCAAGCATCCCCAAGCTTAATTCCTGCTCGTCCTCGAGTAGGTAAATGATAAAAAGGAAGTTTTGATGTGGAATGCTACCTAACATAATTTTCAATGTAATTCTCTTTATTGTGGCATGAATGTTTAGATCCAAAAGATTCTAGACAAAGGTTTAATATTGACATAAAAAATAATACTTTAAGCATGCTAACCAAGCAATTATGTCTTATCAAAATAACATAGCCAAAGAAAGCTCATCCCTACAAAATCATATAGTTTGGTCATGCTTCATTTTCGTCACACAAAATGCTCCCATCATGCACAACCCCGATGACAAGCCAAGCAATTGTTTCATACTTAGCCTTTTCAAACTTTTTGAACTTTTATGCAATATGTGAGCGAAGCCATGGACATAGCACTATGGGTGGAATAGTATATGATGATGGAGGCTGTGTGAGAATACAAAAAGGAGAAAGTCTCACATTGACGCGGCTACTCAACGGGCTATGGAGATGCCCATCAATTGATATCAATGAGAGGAGTAGGGATTGCCATGCAACGGATGCACTAGAGCTATAAATATGTAAAAGCTCAACAAAAGAAACTAAGTGGGTTTGCATCCAACTTGCTTGCTCACGAAGACCTAGTGCATTTTGAGGAAGCCCATCATTTGGAATATACAACCCAAGTTCTATAATGAAAAGTTCCCACTAGTATATGAAAGTGACAAAATAAGAGACTCTCTATCATGAAGATCATGGTGCTATTTTTAAGCACAAGTGTGGAAAAAGGATAGTAACATTGCCCCTTCTCTCTTTTTCTCTCATTTTTATTTTTTTTATTTGGGCTTCATTTGGCCTCTTTTTTTATATGGGCTTCTTTGGCCTCTTTTTTCGTCCGGAGTCTCATCCCGACTTGTGGGGGAATCATAGTCTCCATCATCCTTTCCTCACATGGGACAATGCTCTAATAATGAAAATCATCTCACTTTTATTCATTTACAACTCAAGAATTACAACTCGATACTTAGAACAAAATACGACTCTATGTGAATGCCTCCGGCGGTGTACCGTGATGTGCAATGAATCAAGAGTGACATGTATGAAAGAATTATGAAGGTGGCTTTGCCAAAAATACGATGTCAACTACATGATCATGCAAAGCAATATGACAATGATGGAGCGTGTCATCATAAACAGAACGGTGGAAAGTTGCATGGCAATATATCTAGGAATGGCTATGGAAATGCCATAATATGTAGGTATGGTGGCTGTTTTGAGGAAGATATAAGGAGGCTTATGTGTGATAGAGCGTATCATATCATGGGGTTTGGATGCACCGGCGAAGTTTGCACCAACTCTCGAGGTGAGAAAGGGCAATGCACGGTACCGAAGAGGCTAGCAATGATGGAATGGTGAGAGTGCGTATAATCCATGGACTCAACGTTAGTCATAAAGAACTCACATACTTATTGCAAAAATCTACAAGTTATCAAAACTAAGCACTACATGCAATGCTCCTAGAGGGATAGATTGGTAGGAAAAGGCCATCGCTCGTCCCCGACCGCCACTCATAAGGAAATCAATCAAAGAACACCCCATGCTTCAAATTTGTCACACAACGTTTACCATACGTGCATGCTACGGGACTTGCCAACCTCAACACAAGTATTTCTCAATTCCACAATTACCCAACTAGCATGACTCTAGTATTACCACCTTTATATCTCAAAACAACTCTCAAGTATCAACTTCTCATAGTATTTAATGCAAGTTTTTATTATACCCATCTTGGGTGCCTATCATATTAGGACTAATTTTATAGCCAAAGCAAATTACCATGCTGTTCTAAAAGAATCTCAAAATAATATAAGTGACGCATGAGAGATCAATAATTTCTATAAAATAAAACCACCACCGTGCTCTAAAACATATAAGTGAAGCACTAGAGCAAAATTTTCTAGCTCAAAAGATATAAGTGAAGCACATAGAGTATTCTAATAAATTCCGATGCATGTGTGTCTCTCCCAAAAGGTGTGTACAGCAAGGATGATTGTGGTACGCTAAAAAGCAAAGACTCAAATCATACAAGTCACTCCAAGCAAAACACATATCATGTGGTGAATAAAAATGTAGCCTCAAGTAAAGTTACCGATAGACGAAGACGAAAGAGGGATGCCTTCCGGGGCATCCCCAAGCTTAGGATTTTGGTTTTCCTTGAATTTACCTTGGGGTGCCTTGGGAATCCCCAAGTTTAGGCTCTTGCCACTCCTTATTCCATAATCCATCAAATCTTTACCCAAAAACTTGAAAACTTCACAACACAAAACTCAAACAGAAAATCTCATGAGATCCGTTAGTATAAGAAAACAAATCACCACCTTAAGGTACTGTAATGAAATCATTCTTTATTTATATTGGTGTTAAAACTAATGTATTCCAACTTCTCTATGGTTCATACCCCCCGATACTAGGCATAGATTCATCAAAGTAAGCAAACAACACACGAAAAACAGAATCTGTCAAAAACAGAATAGTCTATAGTAATCTATATCAAACGTATACTTCTGTAACTCCAAAAAATCTGAAATAAATTTGTGGACATGATTAATTGCTCTATTAATCATCTGCAAAAATAATCAACCTAATAGCACTCTCCAGTAAAAAATGGAAGCTAATCTCGTGAGCGCTAAAGTTTCTATTTTTTATAGCAAGATCGCAAAGACTTCACTCAAGTCTTCCCAAAGGTTCTACTTGGCACAAACACTAATTAAAACATAAAAAAACATCTAAACAGAAGCCAGATGAATTATTTATCACTAAACAGAAACAAAAAGAAAGGAACAAAAATAAAATTGGGTTGCCTACCAACAAGCGCTATCGTTTAACGCCCCTAGCTAGGCATAAAAACAAGAATAGATCTAGGTATTGTCATCTTTGGTATGCAATTCATAAGTGGCTCTCATAATAGATTCATAAGGCAATTTAATTTTCTTCCTAGGAAAGTGTTCCATGCCTTTCCTTAACGGAAATTGGAATCTAATATTTCCTTCTTTCATATCAATAATTGCACCAATCGTTCTAAGGAAAGGTCTACCAAGAATAATAGGACATGTGGGATTGCAATCTATATCAAGAACAATGAAATCTACGGGCACATAATTCCTATTTGCAACAATAAGAACATCATTAATCCTTCCCATAGGTTTCTTAATGGTAGAATCCGCAAGATGCAAATTTAAAGAACAAGCATCAAATTCACTGAAACCTAGCACATCACACAAAGTTTTTGGAATCGTGGAAACACTAGCACCCAAATCACATAGAGCATAGAATTCATGATCTTTAATTTTAATTTTAATTGTAGGTTCCCACTCATCATAAAGTTTTCTAGGGATAGAAACTTCTAATTCAAGCTTTTCTTCATAGGATTGCATTAAAGCATCAACAATATGTTTAGTAAAAGCTTTGTTTTGATTATAAGGATGAGGAGAATTTAACACGGATTGCAACAAGGAAATACAATCTATCAAAGAACAATTATCATAATTAAATTCCTTAAAATCCAAAATAGTGGGTTCATTGATATGTAAAGTTTTGACCTCTTCAATCCCACTTTTACCAATTTTTGCATCAAGATCTAAAAACTCCGAATCATTAGGATGCCTTTTAACTAAAGTTGACTCATCTCCAGTCCCATCTTTATCCAGATTCATATTGGAAAACAAAGATTTAATAGGATAAACATCAATCACTTTTAGATCTTCAACATTATTATCATGAAAACTAGAAGAACACGCTTTCACAAAGCAATCTTTTTTAGCATGCATCGCAGCGGTTCTTTCTTTGCACTCATCATTGGAAATTCTCATAGCTTTGAGAGACTCATTGATATCATGCTTAGGTGGGATAGATCTAACTTTCAAAGAATTAACATCAAGAGAAATTCTATCCACATTCCTAGCCAACTCATCAATCTTAGGCAATTTTCCTTCAAGCAAAGCATTGAAATTCTTTTGCGAATTCATAAATTCTTTAACACTAGTCTCAAAATCCGAGGGCACATTATTAAAATTTCCATAAGAGTTGTTGTAGGAATTGCCATAATTATTAGAGGGATTACTAGGGAACGACCTAGAATTAAAATTTCCTCTATACGCGTTGTTACCAAAATAGTTCCTACCAACAAAATTCACATCCATAGATTCATTATTATTCTCAATCTAAGTGGACAAAGGCATATCATTAGGATCAGAAGAAACACTTTTACTAGCAAACAATTTCATAAGTTCATCCATCTTTCCACTCAAAACATTAATCTCTTCAATAGCATGAACTTTTTTACTAGTGGATCTTTCGGTGTGCCATTGAGAATAATTAACCATAATATTATCTAGGAGTTTAGTACCTTCTCCTAAAGTGATTTTCAAAAAAGTGTGTACCGCAGCCGAATCTAAAAGATTTCTAGAAGCAAAATTCAATCCAGCATAAATTTTTTGTATAATCATCCATAAATTCAAACCATGTGTAGGGCAATTACGTATCATTAATTTCATCCTCTCCCAAGCTTGTGCAACATGCTCATACTCAAGTTGCTTTAAATTCATAATGTCGTTTCTAAGGGAGATGATATTAGCGGGAGGAAAGTACTTAGAGATAAAAGCATCTTTGCACTTATTCCATGAATCAATACTATTTTTAGGCAAAGAAGAAAACCAAGTTTTAGCATGATCTCTAAGCAAAAATGGCAATAGCTTCAATTTAACAATATCATTATCCACATCTTTCTTCTTTTGCATATCGCACAAATCAACAGAGTTGTTTAGATGGGTAGCGGCATCTTCACTAGGAAGGCCAGAAAATTGATCTTTCATAACAAGATTCAACAAAGCGGTATTGATTTCACAAGATTCAGCATCGGTAGTAGGAGCAATTGGAGTGCTAATAAAATAATTGTTGTTGGTATTGGAAAAGTCACACAATTTAGTATTATCTTGAGCCATCGTGATAAACAATCAATCCAACACACAAGCAAACAAGAAGCAAGCAAAAAGAAGCGAACGAAAATGGGGCGAATAAAATGGCAAAGGTGAAGTGGGGGAGAACAAAATGAGAGGCAAGTGGCAAATAATGTAATGTGAGGGATAAGAGTTTGTGATGTCTACTTGGTATGTCTTGACTTGGCGTAGATCTCCCCGGCAATGGCGCCAGAAATTGGCTAGTTGACGGGAGACCAAATCTTGACTTGACTTGGCGCAAATCTCCCTAGCAACGGTGCCAGAAGTCCTTCTTGCTACCTCTTGAGCATGCGTTGGTTTTCCCTTGAAGAGGAAAGGGTGATGCAGCAAAGTAGCGTAAGTATTTCCCTCAGTTTTTGAGAACCAAGGTATCAATCCAGTAGGAGACTACATGCAAATCGCCTAGTACCTGCACAAACAATCAAGAACCTTGCAACCAACGCGATAAAGGGGTTGTCAATCCCTTCACGGCCACTTGCAAAAGTGAGATCTGATAAAGATAATAAGATAGATATTTTTGATATTTTGTTGTATAGATTGGAAAATAAAGATTGCAAAGTAAATAGTAAACTAGAATTGTAGATTGGAAACTTATATGATATAAAGTAGACCCGGGGGCCATAGGTTTCACTAGTGGCTTCTCTCATGATAGCATGTATTACGGTGGGTGAACAAATTACTGCCGAGCAATTGATAGAGAAGTGCATAGTTATGATGATATCTAAGGAAATGATCATGAATATAGGCATCGCGTCCGTGTCAAGTAGACCGAAATGATTCTGTATCTCCTAATATTACTACACACATCGACCGCTATCCAGCATGCATCTAGAGTATTAAGTTCATAAGAACGGAGTAACGCATTAGGAAAGGTGACATGATGTAGAGGGATAAACTCAAGCAATATGATATAAACCCCATCTTTTTATCCTCGATGGCAACAATACAATACGTGTCAGTTCCCTTTCTGTCACCGGGATCGAGCACCGCAAGATTGAACCCAAAGCTAAGCACTTCTCCCATTGCAAGAAAGATCAATCTAGTAGGCCAAACTAAACCGATAATTCAAAGAGACTTGCAAAGATATCAAATCATGCATATAAGAATTCAGAAAAGAACCAAATAATATTCATAGATAATCAAGTTCATAAACCCACAATTCATCGGATCTAGACAAACACACCGCAAAAGAATATTGCATCGAATAGATCTCCAAGAACATCGAGGAGAACTTTGTATTGAGATCCTAAGAGAGAGAAGAAGCCATCTAGCTAATAACTATGGACCCGAAGGTCTGTGTTAAACTACTCACGCATCATCGGAGAGGCTATGGTGTACATGTAGAAGCCCTCCGTGATCGAATCCCCCTCCGGCAGATCGCCGGAAAAGGCCCCAAGATGGGATCTCACGGGTACAGAAGGTTGCGGCGGTGGAAAAGTGGTTTCGTGGCCTCCTCTGATGTTTTCAGGGTCGAGGGTATATATAGGCGAAAGAAATAGGTCGGTGGAGGTCCGTGGGGCCCACGAGGCTGGGGGCGCACCTACCCCCCTGGGCGCGCCCTCCTGCCTCGTGGCCGCCTCGCGGAGTTCCAGACTTCAACTCCAAGTCTTCTGGATTGCTTTTGTTCCAAGAAATATCCTCGCGAAGGTTTCGTTCCGTTTAATATTACTTTTCTGCGAAACACTGAAATAGGCAAAAAAACAGCAATTTGCACTGGGCTTTCGGTTAACAGGTTAGTCCCAAAAATAATATAAAAGTGTATATTAAAGCCCATTAAACATCCAAAACAGATAATATAATAGCATGGAACAATCAAAAATAGCATGGAGACGTATCACTCCCCGCCCCTCCCCCTTACCAAAAGCCACATTTCCCCTGTTTCTGCCTTCCTTTCCAAGTTGAAACCTTCACTCCTTGCTTGCAGCGCCGCCACCTCCTCGCTGGCGACCCTCCTTCACGCTGCTCGGCCTCGCCTATCCAGGCAGGTAATCCACACCCGACCCCCATCCTCCTCCTCCTTCCACATCCCACATGCCCCGACCGCCGGCGCGAGTGCGTCACCTTCCACCCAAATCACCGACCCCTCCACCAAATAAGCGCCGGCCTAAGCCATGGTGCACGCAGTATAGCCAGGACCTCAAGGAGCATTTGGCAGCAGAGAAGCAAATTGCGGTCGCACGCTGAAAGTGCAACTATCCCGCGGTGGTTTTGGTAATTCCTAACAACATATAGCTCATTGAGCTAATGCTATTCCAAGATAAATATTTCAGGAAAGCTCAATGATTGGCATGGCATGGATTAGAAAGTGGACCCTTCAAAATGCAAAGGACAAAGGATTGGCTCAAGCTCAAAGCACAAGACTCTACATTTTCTATTTTAGTGATCCAAGATCACATTGAGTCTATAGGAAAAGCCAATACTATTAAGAAGGGATGGGGTGTTGCTTAATGAGGATCTTGCTCAAAATGCTTAGTGATATGCTCCAAAACCCTCCACTACTTTCTCATATCCACATATGTCCTAATCCAAAAAGTCCAACTCGGCCCCACCGAAATTTCATATCCGGAGCCACCGAGTTTAGTTGTCAAAGCCACTGCCAGAAACCCTAATCAATTCGGTCTCACCAATAGGGATCTCGGTCCCACCGAGATGGGGTTGTAGTCTCTCTCTTTCCTTTTCGTAACATTTCGGTCAAACCGAGATGAGCGATCGGTCCCACCGAGATTGCAATGCAAACTCTCTGTTTCCCTTTCGTAACGTTTCGGTCCAACCGAGATGAGCGAATCGGTCCCACCGAGTTTGCCTGACCAACTCTCTGTTTGACTATTACCAAAATCGGTCTCACCGAGTTTGTGTAATCGGTCTCACCGAGATTACGTTATGCCCTAACCCTAATAACATCGGTCCCACCGAGTTGATCCAGAAGGTCCCATCGAGAATCCTAACGTTCACATTTTTAACTAAATCGGTCCGACCGAGTTTGGTGATTTGTGTGTAACGGTTAGATTTTGTGTGGAGGCTATATATACCCCTCCACCCTCTCTTCATTCGTGGAGAGAGCCATCAGAACATGCCTACACTTCCAACACATATTTTCTGAGAGAGAACCACCTACACTTGTGTTGAGGTCATGATATTCCATTCCAACCACATGAATCTTGATCTCTAGCCTTCCCCAAGTTGCTTTCCACTCAAATCTTCTTTCTACCAAATCCAATCCTATGAGAGAGAGTTGAGTGTTGGGGAGACTATCATTTGAAGCACAAGAGAAAGGAGTTCATCATCAACACACTATTTGTTACTTCTTGGAGAGTGGTGTCTCCTAGATTGGCTAGGTGTCACTTGGGAGCCTCCGTCAAGATTGTGGAGTTGAACCAAGGAGTTTGTAAGGGCAAGGAGATCGCCTACTTCGTGAAGATCTACCCGAGTGAGGCAAGTCCTTCGTGGGCGACGGCCATGGTGGGATAGACAAGGTTGCTTCTGCGTGGACCCTTCATGGGTGGAGCCCTCCGTGGACTCGCGCAACCGTTACCCTTCGTGGGTTGAAGTCTCCATCAACGTGGATGTACGATAGCACCACCTATCGGAACCACGGATAAAAAATCTCCGTGTCAACATTGCGTTTGCTCCTTCAAACTCATCCCTTTACCTTCATATGCAATTGTTTTACATTCCGCTGCTATACTCTTAGAATTGCATGTGTAGGTTGATTGCTTGACTTGTGCTAAGTTGCTAAAATCTGCCAAGAACTAAAATTGGGAAAAGGCTAGATTTTTATTTGGTCAAGTAGTCTAATCACCCCCCCCCTCTAGACATACTTCCGATCCTACAAGTGGTATCAGAGCTTTGGTCTCCATTTGCTTTGATTTCCATAGCTTTTGGTGGTCATAGCCTTGGTTTCACAACCTAGGAGAGTATGGCGTCTAGCGAGTTAAATTACCACCGTAGAGGTCCTTACTTTGATGGTACTAATTTTGCTAGTTGGGAGCACAAGATGAAAATGCATATTCTTGGACATAACCCCGCCGTTTGGGCTATTGTGTGTATTGGCTTGCAAGATGAATTCTTTGATGGGAGAGAACCGAACCATCAAGCTAACGCGGAAGAATTGAAGATGCTACAATACAATGCTCAAGCTTGTGATATTCTCTTCAACGGATTGTGCCCCGAAGAATTCAACAAAATCAACCGTCTTGAGAATGCAAAGGAAATTTGGGATACTTTGATTGATATGCACGAAGGTACCGACTCCGTCAAGGAATCCAAATTGGATGTGCTTCAAAGTCAACTTGACAAGTTCAAAATGAAGGATGGTGAAGGTGTCGCTGAAATGTACTCTAGGCTTGCTCTCATTACAAATGAGATTGCCGGCTTAGGAAGTGAAGAGATGACCGATAGATTCATCATCAAGAAGATCCTAAGAGCCTTGGATGGAAAATATGATACCGTGTGCACATTGATCCAAATGATGCCCAATTACAAAGATCTCAAGCCAACGGAAGTCATTGGAAGAATTGTTGCTCATGAGATGTCACTCAAGGATAAGGAAGAGCTTCACACAAGTCAAGTGGTGCTTACAAAGCCTCGTGTGATGCTCCCACATCATCAAGTGAGAAGCAAACCTTCAATGAAGAATTGAGCTTAATGGTGAAGAACTTCAACAAGTTCTACAAGAGTAGAAGCAAAGAAAGAAGCTCCAAGTCAAGGTCCTACAATGACAAAAGATCTTCTAGTTGTGAGCAAAATTGTTACAATTGTGGAAGACCGGACACTACTTCAATGAGTGTACGGCCCCCTACAAAAGAAGAGAAGATTCTCCCAAAAGAAGAAGTAGAAGAGAAGAATCACCACCAAGAGAAAGGAGGAGTAGAGATGATCATTATGAACGAAGACCCTCTCGGAGAAGCAAGGATTCGGAAAGGAAGGAAAAGTCATCAAGGAGCTACACAAAAAGAAGGACATCAAGCTCATGTTGGTGAATGAGTATCTGGCTCCGACTCCGACAATCACTCTGAAAGAAGTTATCACTCCGACTCCGAATATACTCAAGATGAAGGTGTTGCCGGTCTAGCACTTGTGTCAACCAACTCCTACGACATATTTGACTCACCAAATGAAGGAATAGGAAGATGCTTCATGGCCAAAGGTCCAAAGGTAACACATCCCGAGTATGTTGATTTCAATAGTGATGAAGATGATTTGCTAGGTGATGATGATTTACTTGTTGACAACTCTAGTGATGAAAACTATGATGAAACGTCAATCAATCATGCTAATCAAGATAAAAAAATGATGATGAAAAGAAGGAGATTGAGCGTCTAACTCAAGAACAAAACACTCTTAAGTTAGCTCATGAAACTACCTTGGAAAATCATCGATAACTTTTAAAGACTCATGATAAGCTACGCTTTGGAAAGCTCAACCTTGAGCAAGAGCATGAGTTTTTAAAGGCAATCAATGATGATCTTCGCAAGAAAAGTTCTTCTTACATTGTCAAGCGTTTACTCTTGTCTACTTACATGCCACAAGTTAAATCTAGCAACAAGAACAAGAAAGATTATTCATCTAGTAGTAACAACAATCAGGCTAAATCTAATGTTTTTGCTTCTAGTAGTAACTACAGGAATCAGCTATTTTGCCGTCTGCCACGGCGGACGGCAAAGGCAAGAACGGCGGACGGCAAAGGCCTTTGCCGTCAGCCGCGGACGGCAAAAGGCTCCGGCAGAGTAGGCTACGGTAAACAGCTACTTTGCCGTCTGCTTCCTGGCGGCTGACGGCAAAGGCCCTTTGCCGTCTGCCGTGGACGGCAAAGAGAGCGGACGGCTATAATTGTGCTCTCAGTCCATTAAGTGGCTAACGGCAGGCCTTTGCCGTCCGCCGCGGACGGCAAACTTTCTAGTGTCTTTGCCGTCTGCCGTGGACGGCAAACTTTCTAGTGTCTTTGCCGTCCGCCGTATGATGTCATCTACACGTCACTACATGGCAGGCCTTTGCCGTCTGCCGCTGACGGCAAAGAGCCTCAAGCCTTTGCCGTCTGCCACTGTAGGCAAGCTGACCAAATGGGTCAGCTCCCAGGAAGCACAGCTGGATACCACGTGCCTTCTTTGCCGTCTGCCACCGACGGCAATGGGCTCTTTGCCGTCCGCCGCGGACGGCAAAGAGCCTGCATATTGGCTCTTTTTTCTGTTTTTTATTAAATCCAACAATTTTCACAGCAAATATATATGACATGTATAGATATATTTCACAGGCATTCATATCACAAAATTCCATCCATAAACAAAGTTCCTTCATACATAAACAAAGTTCCATCCATAAACAAAGTTCCTTCATACATAAACAAAGTTCCATTCATATCACAAAGAGCCTTCATACATAAACAAAGTTTCATCCATACATAAACAAGAAGACTAGAACAAGAAGAGTAGCTTCCATGAAGTGAATGAAATCTGCAAAATGGCAAAATAAGAAAGTTAGAAATAGGTGACTAGAACAAGAAGAGTAGAACAAGAAGAGTAGAACAAGAAGAAGACTAGAACAAGAAGAGTACGTCATTTATGAGCTAACTTACGTGAAATGGATCATATATGAGCTAACTAAGTTGAAATGGGTCGTTTATGAGCTAGCTAAGGTGAAATGGATCATTTATGAGCTAACTTAGTTGAAATGGGTCGTTTATGAGCTAACTAAGGTCAAATGGATCGTTTTTGAGGTAACTAAGGTGAAATGGATCGTTTTTTAGCTAACTTAGGTGAAATGGATCATTTATGAGCTAACTTAGTTGAAATGGATCGTTTTTGAGCTAACTTAGGTGAAATGGATCATTTATGAGCTAATTTAGTTGAAATGGATCTTTTTGAGCTAACTTAGGTGAAATGGATCATTTAAGAGCTAATTTAGGTGAAATGGATCGTTTTTTAGCTAACTTGGTGAAATGGATCGTTTATGAGCTAAATTAGTTGAAATGGATCGTTTATGAGATAACCTAGGTAAGATGGGTCATTTTGGAGTTAACCTAGGTGAAATGGGTCATTTTAAAGCTAACGTAGGTAAAATGGATCATTTAGGAGCTAATCTAGGTAAAATGGGTCATTTTTGAGCTAACTTGGATGAACTGGATCATTTATAAGCTAACCTAGGTAAAATGGGTCATTTTAGAGCTAACTTAGGTAAAATGGATCGTCTATGAGCTAACTAAGCTAATTATGCAATTTTTGACATAAGTAAGCTAAGTACAGATCGTTTTAGAGCTAACTTAGGTAAAATGGATGGTTTTGGAGGTCAGTAAGCTTATTAAGTCATTTTGGAGGAGAAGAAGCTAAGTCTAGGTCATTATGGTAAGCATTGGAGGAAATAAAGCTAAGTCTAGGTCTTTATGCATGTGTTAAGCAAAACACTAGATAAACTTACCAAGATCCAGGAGGTGTAGGAGCGGGGTGGCTCGTGTCGGTAGCTGGAGAAGGATCGTGCGATGCTTGTCTGGAGTTACGCTGCACCAAAGATCATTTCCAATGTCTTGTTAGCATGATGACACTCAAATGTTAAGACTAGCAAGTAATGTCCATTCAAATAAAACTCACCGTGGTCCCAGGAGCAATCACTGGCATCGGCGGAGCGGTCTGACCTGTCTTCTCGCACACAGACTGCACATTTGGTTTTGACGACTCAGTCATACTAGTTAGTAATGAGACAAACACTACATGAATGTTTTGGCTAATCTGCAGAAGAAACTTACCACAAGGAGCTCGTACATGGCCCTTGCCTGCATGTCATTCCGTGCCCTCTCCTCCTCCATCATCTTTGTCGTCCTCTCCTCCAACTCCCGCTGCCTCTCCGCCGCCTCCGCCAGAAGTTTCTCCGTTCTATCTCTCTCACTCTGTATAGCAGCCTGCAACACCACTCACATGACCATTTGTAATCATTGATGGAAGCGCACACAATGTAATGGAGAAAGATAACTGAGTACGTATCACTAACCTTGATGGCGAGTTGCACTGGCCGTTCACGAGGCCTTATCTCAGGAGCGGAGCTCGACTGGCGCGCCTTGATCTCCGGGAGAGTGCTAGGACAACGGATAAGTCCATCTCCAATGGCTATGGAGCCATGGGACCTCCCGCCACCAGATATCATCACCAGCTCTGGATCAATGGGACCCTGGCTCGGGTTAAAGTCCTCCCCTTTCCTCGCCTTCCCCTCATCTCTATATCTCACGAGCTTGTTGTGGGAGGAGATGTTGGTGAAGTTGTTTGCATCATCGAGGTCAGACTGAGAGAAAGCCTTGACTTTCTTGAAAGAGGCAGTGTGGGCCATGGCATACAGGTCGTACACCTCTGGCACCTTATCCGCCTTATTGTAGCGTGCCTGAAAGAGAGAAACAATGAAAATTAGTAATTAAAGGGCTCAAGCTAGCATGATGAATGAATTGCATGAATCATGAAGCAAACCACATACCCAGTTGCGCCCGAACTGATATAAGTTGGAGCTGCCTTGATGGTGTGGCACACCTTCCATTTGGGCACGTTTGTCCTTGGCCTCGTTGTGGAGGGCTAGCCATTCTTTTGAGCACCACTCATCGACCAACACCTCCCAACAATCCATCCGATCCGCACACCATCTCGGAGGCGCCTAAGTTAGCAAATAGAAACTTGAGCGCTACGGCTAAGAATTACTAAATGAAGGAACTTAAGTAGAAGGCCTTAAGAATTACCTTCATGTACTGCTCCTTACTCAGGAACTTATCGCGGCACGCCGGCTTGGTCTTCTTGATACCACGCAAGGCGTAGTAGTCTCGAACAGCCTGCACCCGAGCCTCGTGCCGTAAGTTCTGGAGTAGGCGCTTGCAGACGTTCTCGATAACATGTGCCGCGTCCTCCTCGTATCCCTCCTCACACCTGTAGAATGTCTGCAATCAAATGAGACAATATTGATTAGTACAATTAATAACTAGCTAGTTGAAGATTTTTAAATGTGTAAAGGAGAAATTACCCAGAACTTTCTGATCACCATGTCTGCCCTCGTGTCGCACACGACACCGTCGATAATCTCATCCGGCGGGGCCGGGGCAGCCACGTAGTGCTCCCAGCTCAATCCAAGCTCTGGAAGCCGACCCTCACCAGGCAACGTGACAAACCCCGGGAAGTTTTGCCGGCAAAGAACTCCAAGGACGGAATTGGGCCGGCGGACACTATGATGGTGGTCCCAACCCCTGCAGCATGACAAGGCCAACGCATTAGTTATTTGAAGAAACGTGAATGCACAAGGTACAAAAATATTAAATGCACTTACGTACCTCTCCCCATCAGGGAAAATCAACCACCTCTGCTCGCGGGTCGCCGGCACGGACGGGAGCCGTGTAGCACCACGCTGGTAGACGGTGCCCCCCTCCTCCTCAAGATCAGTCGGCTCCCCGCCATCATCAGCATGGCCACTCGGCTCCTCGGGCTGATCCGGCCAGGTACCCCATCCGGACGTGTGCTCCTCCGGGCCGAACTCTCGTGGGCCGAAGGCCAGTCGACCCGAGGCTCGTGGGCCCAAGACCCGTGGACCGGAGGCTCGTGGACCGGAGTCCGTGTAGCCTCCTCCTCGGACGAGTCCACCCTAGCAGTCACGTGCTCGGGTGAAACAGCTGGGGGTGGCGGCGAGGAAGGCGCCGTAGCAGTCACCCTACCTCCTCTCCCGCGACCACGTGCCCCACCTCCTCTCTTCCTACCTCGTCCCCTGCTGGGCACCGCGGTCGACGAAGAAGGGCCCGGCGGTGTGGCCATACTGTCCAGCAACGCTCGGCGGAGAGGTGCGTCTGGAATGGAAGACCTCAGACCACGCGCCGACGAAGAAGGGGCCTTGGCGCGCTCCCGACCAGCGCCCACCATCTTTCAACACCTGCCATGACAAACAGTAAACGAAATTAGTACAACATAAAAAAAGACCGACATGAATAATAATATGTGTATCACTTAAGTGTATCATCATCAAGTACAACATAAAAAAATTTAATACCTGACACTACTAATAATCTCGATCAGTATCATCAATAAATGCATAATCATCATCATCACTATAATCAATGACGGGCTCATAGGGTTCAGTGGCATCAACATGTGGAAGGCCACCTTGACGTAATCGGTCAAGCAATGACAGGTCATCCGCAGCAGTAACCTCTTCTTGTTCCGGCTCTTCTTGTTCCTCCTCTGGGGTGATGTCGGATTCACTGTCGCTGTCTACTTCAATGTTTTGGGGTGAAGTATAGCGGTTCTTGAAACGCTTTTTGGAAAGACGTGTCTCTTGGAAGAATTCTCCTTCATATGTGTCTGGGTTAATGTGAGGTTCATAATCCTCTTCCTTTGGGGGAGATAGTCTAGCACGTGGCGGCACTTCATAAACGACATCCCAACCTTTCAGATTTGGATTAGTTTGGCAGGCCCACGGTAGATAGAATACTTGGGTCGCCTGTTGAGCCGTAATATAGACATCAGGAACATCTAAATGGGTGCTTTGGTTGATTTCAACTAGCCCTATATGTTCATGAGTCCTTCTAGTCTCCTTCGGCTGAAACCAATAACATTTGAAGACTACGACATTCGGTGGGTTTTCACCATAGAATAGAAGTTCATAAATTGCTTCAACTCTCCCATAATACTCGGTACCTCCTTCGCCGATAGCAGATACACAACAATTTGTAGACTTTCGGTCGGCCATAGATAGCTCTTTGCCATAGGTACGAAAGCGATACCCGTTGATGTCGTATTTGTCAAATGAACGGACCTTATAGTCAAAACCATTAGCGACTTGTCTCAATTCGGCGTCCATAGACTCTGAATTAGCCTACAAGTTTAATATGAAAGGATTGTTGCATTACGCACAAATTAGCGAATGAAACCGGGATAGCCGCCTACAAATTAGCCTACAAGTCTAATAGAAATTACCGTTTGTTTGAACCAAGAGATGAAACCGGGATAGCCGCCTCCTTGCTTTGCGAGAAGCTCATACTCTTCGACAGAATCCTTTTGGATCACCGCTCCATACGAGAATAAGGCGACGTATCGACTGTATGAAATATCCAGGAATAAGAGCAGTTCAAAGGAAATAGAAGTTGCGAAACTATGTACCGAGAACTTACTCGATGTACGGCCGCACTTCTATCAGGTTGTTGAAGATATACAACGAAATGGTCCGCCATTGTTCGTTATCCAAAGATACTGGATTTGAAACACTGGCTGGTGCGAGATTCCCTTTGAATAGGCTGAGGTTGGATCCACCCTTTTTAGGGTCGTCAGCATTGTACCGAGGCTTCGGATTATGCAAATGACGATTTTTGGCTTCGTAGTGTGCTGTCACGAAGTTTGCCGCCTCCTCAGTGATGAATGCCTCAGCCATCGATGCTTCAATTCTACGTTTATTTTTACATTTTTGTCGAAGCGTCTTCTGCATCCTCTCAGTTGGGTAGCACCAACGATTTTGCACGGGCCCCCCCAATCTTGCCTCGGTCGGGAGATGCAAAATCAAATGTTGCATTGGATTAAAGAA
Source organism: Triticum aestivum (assembly GCF_018294505.1). NCBI lineage: Eukaryota > Viridiplantae > Streptophyta > Magnoliopsida > Poales > Poaceae > Triticum > Triticum aestivum. Next base: position 460,801,231 of record NC_057805.1, on the reverse strand, counting down.
GCCCGGTGGAAAGATCTTCTCTAACTTGCAGATCAACTCCGGCGCCAACTCTTCCATTTCTTCTAGCACGCCAGGCGATAGTTCTTTCGCACAAAGAACACGGAAGAAATAGCTGAGTTCTGCCAGTACTAGCCATTCATCCTCAGGGATGAAGCCACGCAACATCACCGGCATTACCCGCTCAATCCATATGTGCCAATCATGACTCTTGAGACCAAATATCTTCAATTTATCAAGACTGGCTCCCCTCTGTAGATTCGCTGCATACCCATCGGGGAACATCAACTGCATTTTCACCCACAAGATAATTTCCCTCATAGCTGGCCTTCCAAGATTGAACCATGCCTTTGGCTTCGTCCAGTTCTGCTTTCCTTTCGGTTCTTTCATGTTTTGTAACGGCCTATCACATAGCGCCTCCAGATCGACTCTAGCCTTAGTATTATCCTTTGACTTCCCATCTATGCCGAACAATGTACCAAAAAGTGCCTCGGCGATATTCTTCTCAGTGTGCATCACGTCGATGTTGTGTGGGCAAAGGAGGTCTTTGAAGTAAGGCAGATCCCATAAGCATGTTTTGTGAGTCCAGGCGTGCTTAGAATTATACCCCTTGAAGTACCCTGGACGCTCTGGATCTGGCTCGAGAGCGTTTAACTGATCCAGGGTCTGTTGGCCTGTCAATGCAGGTGGTGCAGAGTTTTTGACAACTCTACCTCTGATGAAGTTCTTCTTGTCTTTCCTGAACTTATGGCGAGGATTCAGGAACTGTCTATGCATGTCGAAGCAAGAAAACTTGCGACCGGCCTGAAGCCAACGAAACTCAAGAGCTCCCTTGCATGTGGGGCACGGGAACCTTCCATGCACACACCAGCCAACGAATAGCGCATACGCCGGCAAGTCATGCGTCGAGTACATGTACCAGACACGCATTATGAAGTTCCGTTTGCTATAGGCGTCGTATGTCTTGAACCCATTATCCCAGGCTTCTTGCAATTCGTCCTTAAGCGGTTGCATGTACACATTCATATTTTTCCCCGGATAGTTGGGCCCTGGAATTATCAACGTCAGGAAAATGTTCTTTCTTTGCATAATCTGTCCGGGGGGGAGATTGAGTGGAAAGACAAATACGGGCCAACAACTGTATTGGGCTGCCGTCATACCAAACACACTGAACCCATCCGTGCTGATGCCGACTCGAGGATGCCTCGGATCTGCCGCTTTGTCACCATGTAATTCATCAAACTTTTTCCACGCAACACCATCCGATGTGTGTACAATCATCAGATTCCCATCTGCATCTAGTTCGGTTCTTTTGCCCGTTTTGTGCCATGTCATCTGTCTGGCCGTCTCTTCGACCATGAAAAGACGTTGAAGTCTTGGTACGATTGGCATATACCGAAGAACACTAACGGGGATTTTGGTCTGTGTCTTCTCACCCATACCGTTGTCTACCACAACATACCTGGAAGACTTGCAAATGGGACAATAGTTCAAGTCCGCATAGTCAAGCCTAAACAAGACACATCCTTTCTCACAGGCATGTATCTTATCATAGGGCATCTTCAGTGCACGGAGGATTTTGTCCGACTGGTACAGGTTTGCAGGCATTACATGGCCTTTGGGTAGAAAGCGTCCAAATACTGTCATCATTGCATCGTAGCATTCTCTGCCCAAGTTGAACTGAGCCTTCAGAGCCATTACTTGTGAGATGGCATCCAACTGACAAAGCTCAGTGTGCTCATGGAGCGGACGTTTTGAAGACTCCAACATTTCATTGAAGGCCTTTGCAGATTCCTCCATCTCCTCGTCCGAATCCCGAGCATCATCGAAGTCTTGCACCATGTTTTCCATCCCGGTACCATGCTCGTCGGTGCGACGACGATCCACCTCAGCTCGGTCACGTTGGGCAGACTCACCATGAAATGTCCACACCGTATAATCGGGCGTAAAACCACTCTTCTGCAGGTGTTTGCCCATTTCAGCCTCTGTCCTCTTTTCCCAATTGCCGCACCGTAAACAGGGGCACCAGGTTTTCCTCTGGCCATTTGCAAATGCGGCTCGCACAAACCCCTTGGTTTTTGTGAACCATTCAGTGCTCCATTTGTTCTGACCAGTGTGACCGGTGTACATCCACGCACGATCACTCATCTTGACTTTCAGAGCTACTAGACACACAACAAATATATATATATATAATTCACCATGTATATATTCATCAGTTGATCTACTTTGTCAATTTTATTACGTCCATGCAACCTACACTCTAATAGGTAATGATAGGTCCTAATCCCACCCGAGTATGTTTAGATTGGGTTCATTTTCCCATGCTATGCTCCGGATCCTACGCAAAATTTCGGCAGCACCTCCCCGCTGTTCTCCTGATACACGTCTCTGCAATAAACAGAGAGGATGTGTACCCGGAGAACAACAGGGGAGGCACTGACGAAATTTATGCGTCGGATCCGGAGCAAAGCATATGGGAAAACGAACCCAATCTAAACATACTCGGGCTGTCCATGGATAGCGTTGGACAATTCGAAAGAATCAAGGTTATAAATATGCAAATGCATGCATATTTATAACTATGACGCTTTCGAACGGGAGACACATATTGGTTACGCATACTGATGATTCAAGACACATATATAGCTAGCTATCAAGTTTCATCGGAATAGATCAAATAATTAATGGGGGAGGAGGACATGTCATTTGTGCTCACCCACGAACGAAGGGGCAGAGCTCGTCAAACGCACGGCGAGGTCGTCGAACACCAAACCTCGCAGCGATGAAACAACTGCACATTTAAAACTACCCGATCAACACAATTATATATGATGTTTTTCATAACAAAATCGAAAAATATATGACCTAACTAATAATTCACAAATATATGACCCCGTCGGCTTCTGGAAGGCCAAAGAACACCTTTTCGGGAGGTGTCGGGGGTCGGGGTGTCGTGTCGGTGTCGGGGTGCCGTGTCGGGGTCGGGGTCGGGGTCTCGGGGTCGGGGTGTCGGGTCGGGGTGCCGGGTCGGGGTCGGGGTGCCGTGTCGGTGTCGGGTCAGGCTCGGGTCGGGGTGTCGGGGTCGGGGTCGGGGTCGGGGTCGGGGTCGGGGTCTCGGGGTCGGGGTGTCGGGTCGGGTGCCGGGTCGGGGTCGGGGTGCCGTGTCGGTGTCGGGGTCGGGGTGTCGGGTCAGGCTCGGGGTCGGGGTCTCGGGGTCGGGGTGTCGGGTCGGGGTGCCGGGTCGGGGTCGGGGTGCCGTGTCGGTGTCGGGGTAAGGGTGGGTGTGGTGTCAGGGTGTCGGTGTCGGGGTGTCATGTCGGTGTCGGGGTGTCATGTCGGGGTCGGGGTCTCGGGGTCGGGGTGTCGGGTCGGGGTGCCGGGTCGGGGTCGGGGTGCCGTGTCGGTGTCGGAGTCGGGGTGTCGGGGTCGAGGTCGGGGTGTCGGGGTCGGGGTCGGGGTTGGGGTGTCGGGGTCGGGGTCTAGGGGTCGGGGTGTCGTGTTGGGGTGCCGGGTTGGGGTCGGGGTGCCGTGTCGGGTCGGGGTTTTTTCCTCTTTTTTCCTTTTCTTCTTCTTCCTATTCTTCCTTTTTTTCCTTCTTCTTCTTCCTCCTTTCCTTTTTCCTCTTCTTCTTCTCCTCCTCTCCTCTTTTTTCTTCTTCTTCTTCCTCTTCTTCTTTTTTCTTCTCCTCCTCCTCTTCTTCTTCTTCCTTTCCTTTTTCCTCTTCTTCTTCTCCTCCTCTCCTCTTTTTCTCTTCTTCTTCTTCTTTCGTCAAACTAAACTAAACCTAAAACTAAACCTAAATCTAAAACTAAAACTAAATCTAAACTAAACATAAACCTAAAACTAATAAAACAGAAAAAAGGAAAAAAATTAAATCTAAACCTAAAACTAAAACTAAATCTAAACTAAACATAAACCTAAAACTAAAAAAACAGAAGAAAAAAAAGGAAAAAGGAAAAAAAGAGGAGGTAGAGCTCACCTGGGGCAGGGCCGGTGGAGGAGGTGGCCGGTGGAGGAGGGGTGCGGGGCGGCCTGGGGCGGCGGCGCCGAGCCCGGGGCGGTGGGGCGCGGGGCGGCGGGGGGCCAGGGCGCGGGGGGCGGGGCGCCGGGGCGGGGGGGCGACGGGGCGGTGGGGCGGCGGGGCCCCGGGGGGCCGGGGCGGTGGGGCGGCGGGGGCGACGGGGCGGCGGGGGCGACGGGTGGTGGGGCGACGGCGCCGGGCGGCAGTGGCGACGGGGCGGGGGGCCAGTGGGGCGGCGGGGTGGTGGAGCGACCGGGCGGCGGCGAGTGGTGGGGGCGGCGGCGCGCGGCGGGCGGCGGCGGCGGTGGTAGGGTGGGATGTGGTGGTGGGGCGCGTCGGCGAGGAGAGAACAGAGAGTAACGGGCGGGGGGTACGGGCCGTTAGGTAGTCTCCTCTTTGCCGTCCGCCTCTCTTTGCCGTCCGCCCTTTTGCCTCTTTGCCGTCTGCTGGCAGACGGCAAAAAGGTGGGCCGTTAAGTTTTTTCCAACCGGGCGGGGGGTGGGGGCCACCTCTCTCTTTGCCGTCTGCCAGCGGCTTTGCCGTCTGCTGGCAGACGGCAAAGAGCTCGCGGATGGCAAAGAGCTTCTTTGCCGTCTGCCCTTTCTTTGCCGTCTGCTTTTGGGTAGCTGATGGCAAAGAGCTTCTTTGCCGTCAGCTAGCAGACGGCAAAGAGCTGGCAGATGGCAAATTAGCTGATTCCATATAGTAGCTAGTTCTCTTGATTTCACTAATGATTCTCTTAGCCAAGTTACACTTGAGCAAGAAAATAGCTTATTGAAGGGTATCATAGAGAAAGGTGTTTACAAGAGTCTTGCCGGAAGTAAGCAATTTGAGGAATTTGTGCGCAAGAAAGGAAGACACCGGAAGAATCAAGGTGTTGGTTTTGAACGAAAGTTCAATGCCAATGGAGTTGAGTGGGAAGCAGATCAATACCCCAAGACGAAGTTTGTTCCTCAACAAGAGAAGTATGATCCTACTTCCTTCAAAGGAACACAAGCTCAAGATGATCTTCCACCACAAGACCACAAGCAAAAAGGCAAGGACAAGCTTCAAGAGGAAATTGATGCATTTGAAGAAGCACCTAAGGCCTTGGTCAAGTGGGTTCCCAAGACTACATCAAGTTCTACTTCATCAAGCACAACCACGATTCCAAGGATTCCCATCAAGATGGTGTGGATCATGAAGAAGAAGAACTAGAGAGTTCTTGAGGGTGACTCCGCCAACATACTTCACTCCTATCATTTTGGCGAGGACAAGTGCAAACAACTTCCATATCTCGCACTAGTTCAAGGAGTCACAAACCCTCTTGTTGGTAAGACAAGGGACAAGGTAACCTAATGCTTTCATGGACATCATCTTGTGTATGCATCACTCTATGTCTATGGATATCCTTGTTTGTTCCTTGTGGGACTAACCCGTGTAGGTATTGAAAGTGCAACTCACTCCAAAGGATTGCTCCGAATGATCTACATCAATATTGAGCATTTACATCTTCAACACCTACATGAAATCATCATCGACAAAACCCAAGGTTAGTTCATCCCTTTTAGGGGGGATATCACATCTAGGGGGAGCTCTACTCAAATCAATGAGCTAAAGCAACCCTAATGGTGTGATCACAACAATGCTTTATGTAAAAGTGGTAACCCCGCTTGTGCTTAAACGATGAGTATGACCTATGATCAAGTGTTCTCATTTGACTCCTATGTCAATATACTCATATATAGATGACCTAGTCATCGCCAATTGCTTGATAGATGCTAGAATGTTTGTGCATGCTTTGTCACATATTTCATTTGCCATTTTATTGTGTGAGCATGTTGGTTGCATATTTTACTCATTCGAGGACATCCATTTGTTGCTTTGATTGCTTGGCTTTTTCTCTTTTTGCCAAATGGATGGACAAGAATGCCTAAGAACACCCTCTAGCTATCTATGATTTTCTCGTCTCAAACTCTATTCATGCTACATCACAAAGTTTGATCAACTCAGATTCGAACCACTCTGTGTGAGGAGCACTCGGAGATCCTGATTCGTCATAGACTTAAACCTCCAAAACCTCTTTGTGCATCTCGGTCTGACCGATACATCCTTTTCGGTCCTACCGAGTCACCAAGTTGATCTAGGGTTTTCAATCTCGGTGCAACCGATTAGAACTTTTCGGTCACACCGAGTTGCAGTAACTGCTTGCAGTTTTGCATCTCGGTGCCACCGAGTCGTTCCACTCGGTCACACCGACAGTGTCAGGTTATATATACCGCCGAGTCAAATTTTGGAAATTTCTCCGAACCACTTCGCCCGCGCGTAACCTACTCTGCCTCCTCTGGTCTCCGGATCGTCCTCTCGTCGCCAGCGACCTCCCGCCGCTGGTCTCCGCTGCCGTCAACGGAAATCTTCACCGCCGTTGCCGCCGTAGCAAGTTCGTCGCCGAACTAGGGTACGAATTTGATCATTGTGCTAATCCCTAACTCCAATTCTTAGCATATTGCTTTGCCATGATTCTTGCCATGATTGAAATCATCCTGTCCAGCGAAAACATCCCGTAGATTAGTTTTGATTTGAAAATTTAGGGTTAGGTCTCCGCCGAATTCATCTCGGACCGACCGAGGTCTAGAAATCGGTCTCACCGATTTTGGCTTACGCCAGAGCACATGTGTTTTCGGTCTGACCGAAAATTGCAAATCGGTGTGACCGAGTTCGATTCTCTGTGAATGGTGCCACCGAACTGTGACTCGGTCTGACCGTGTTCACTAGTTCAGGTTCCAAAAGCTGCTTCGGTATCACCGAGTTTACAAATCGGTAGATCCGAAATGCTTTCTGTGAAGAACTAAAACTAAGTTTTTAAGTCATCCTTTTTGCAAAAACTCTTGTACTTTGTGATGCTCATCTACTCTACCTAAACTATAACCTATTCACAGGGTCTGCTGACAGTTTTCCTGCAAGATGTCTGACCAAAGTGACAGCCAGAACAAGTCAGAGGAACAGGTTCAGTTGAGTGAGGGCACTAGTCCCTCTAGCAGCCATGATGATGGCAGCAGGAGCACTCCAAGCAATCTGCCAAAGGCTGCCACAAGGACAAGGAAGAAGAGAACTTCTGACTTTGAGGATGAAGATTATGTGGCTGTTGAAGATGAAGCCACTTCGAAGAAGAAAGTGCTGAAGAAAGAGTATGGCTCAGCTGCTGCAACTAAGCCAGGTCTGAAAACAAAGATGCCAGCAAGAAGACAGCCCATGTCTAAGCCAAGAAAAGTTGCCACAGGTGAAACCATGAAGTTCACCATTGAATCTGAAGAAGAAGCCGCTGGTGAGGATAAGAAGAAGAAGAGGGCTAGAACCACTACTGCCAGAGTTCTTGGCAAGCCCTCAATAAGGAAAGATACTGAAGAAGAGGAAGAGGAAGAGGAAGAGGATGTTGCACTAGCACCCAAAGCTCAAAAGCTCATGGGAGATGCAATCAGATCAGGGGCTGCTCCATCTAAGCCCAAAGCTGCTCCCAAGGTTACTGCTCCAGCTCCAAAGCCAAAACCCAAGAGGAGCCCTAGGAACATCCCTGCTGAGGAGAAGAACAAGGCCCCGGTGCCTCAAGCTGCTGAAGAAGAAGAAGATGATGATTCTGTTGTGTTGAGAAAGTTGAAGCCCAAGATCCCTGATCACAATGATGCACACCCAGTTGCAGAGAACATGAAAATCAGGAAGGATTCAGGATTGAGACTATGGAGCGAGTCTGATCCATATGCTACCAGGAGAAGGACTGTTGTGGACTACAGATTTCACACTAAGGAACAGCAGGACTTCTATGAGACAATTCTGCTTGACAAGAAGCCCATAGTGTGTGACATGAGATGGGTTGACTGGGAGTTCATCAAGGAGAATGAGGATCACTTCCCTGGTGTATATGATAGTTTCAAGGCATGTGGAGTTGATAAGTTTGTGGCTCAGAAGTTCACCAAGTGGAATGATGAACTCATTATGCAATTCTACTCCACTGCCCACTTCTATCCAGATGGAAGGATTGTGTGGATGTCTGAGGGTACTAGGTACCAGTCTACAGTTGAAGAATGGGCTCAATTGATCAATGCTCCTGAAGAACATGAGGATGACTTGGATATCTATGCAAAGAAGAAGAAAGACCACAACTCTATGGCCAACATGTACAAGGAGATCCCAGATGTTGCTTTGGATACACATAAGTTTGGATCTGTCCATTACCTGTTGTCTGGATTGCCAACAATCAACTGGATCTTAAGGCACACACTGCTACCCAAGTCAGGTGATCACAAGATGATCAGAGGACATGCTATCAACTTGCTGCACATATTTGATGTCCCACAGAAATTCAAGGTTATGAGCCTGATTCTGGAAACAATCAAGAGGACTGCAGCTGATCAGAAGAGAAGTTGTGGATATGCCCCACACATTCAGGAGCTCATCAACTCAAAGATGGGTTAAGGAAAGTACATTTTGGATAAGGAGCACCTGCCCATCTACCCTGAATTTGAGGACAACACTGTTGTCATGACTGAGAATGAACCATCATCTATGCAAGCACAAGAAAAGAGAGAGAAGGCTAAGGCTGAGAAGGCTGCAAAGATGCCAACTGTGGAAGAGGCATCTCAGGTATTCTTGAAGAGCAAGCAAGACTAGCTTGGATATCTGATCCAATCCACTCTGAGGATTGAGCAGGGCTTGGACACCCTGACCAAGAACCAGGAGAGCTTGGAAAGGATTATTGAGACAAAATTCTATGACCTTGATGTCAAGGTAACTGAAATCCAAACTGCAGTTGAGCAACTTTAGGAGGAAGCAGAGGAGAAGAAGGGCAAGTCTACCACAAATGCATTTGCTAGAGTGCCCAGGGGACAGAGGTCTGCTGCAGTGCCAGTGACTGACACCAGAGCTACAGCATCAGCACCAGCAACTACAGCTCCAGTTCCAACTCTAGCAGCTACTCCACCAGCTCCAGCTACTTCATCAGAAGCCTTCGTTCTTGGAGTTCTCTCAACACCACCTCCCGAAGACCAAGCCTGAGAGTCGTTTAGCACTATGCATTTTTAAACTTTTTGGTAACTTGTTGCCAAAGGGGGAGAAAAATGTATAGATCGTAGGCTGAGAGAGAGAGAGAGTGTGTTGGTTTTTATCTCTCTTTGCACTTATTTGGTTTGGTTTGAAACTTCATTGCGTGCTTGTGTGATACTACCTTGTGAGATACTTGTTTGATCATGTGTTTGATCATATGCTACCCTTAATGCTTGTTGGGTGATATTATCTCTTATATCCTATTATGATCATTCACTTTGCTTGGTGATGAGTGCAGGTTTTTAATCTCTATCAGTTTGAGCGCTCCACCAAGATGTATGTGACATGGAAGAGTAACCCATGATCCTAATCGATTGTGCATTTGCATTCAAAATCAAATCTTAAATAATGCACAAATTTAGGGGGAGCTCTTGTTTATCACATACTTCTCAAAGCGACGATGTTTTTAATTCTATTTATCATTTGTCGAAGCTTTGATCTATATGTTGTCATCAATTACCAAAAAGGGGGAGATTGAAAGTACAACTATCCCTGGGTGGTTTTGATAATTCCTAACAACATATAGCTCATTGAGCTAATGCTATTCCAAGATAAATATTTCAGGAAAGCTCAATGATTGGCATGGCATGGATTATAAAGTGGACCCTTCAAAATGCTAAGGACAAAGGATTGGCTCAAGCTCAAAGCACAAGACTCTACATTTTCTATTTTAGTGATCCAAGATCACATTGAGTCTATAGGAAAAGCCAATACTATTAAGAAGGGATGAGGTGTTGCTTAATGAGGATCTTGCTCAAAATGCTTAGTGATATGCTCCAAAACCCTCCACTACTTTCTCATATCCACATATATCCTAATCCAAAAAGTCCAACTCGGCCCCACCGAAATTTCATATCCGGAGCCACCGAGTTTAGTTGTCATAGCCACTGCCAGAAACCCTAATCAATTCGGTCTCACCGATAGGGATCTCGGTCCCACCGAGATGGGGTTGTAATCTCTCTGTTTCCTTTTCGTAACATTTCGGTCAAACCGAGATGAGCGATCAGTCCCACCGAGATTGCAATGCAAACTCTCTGTTTCCCTTCCGTAACGTTTTGGTCCAACCGAGATGAGCGAATCGGTCCCACCGAGTTTGCCTGACCAACTCTCTGTTTGACTATTACCAAAATCGGTCTCACCGAGTTTGTGTAATCGGTCTCACCGAGATTACGTTATGCCCAAACCCTAATAACATCGGTCCCACCGAGTTGATCCAGTTGGTCCCACCGAGAATCCTAACGTTCACATTTTGAACTAAATCGGTCAGACCGAGTTTCATGATTCGGTCCCACCGAGTTTGGTGATTTGTGTGTAACGATTAGATTTTGTGTGGAGGCTATATATACCCCTCCACCCACTCTTCATTAGTGGAGAGAGCCATCAGAACATGCCTACCCTTCCAACACATATTTTCTGAGAGAGAACCACCTACACTTGTGTTGAGGTCAAGATATTCCATTCCAACCACATGAATCTTGATCTCTAGCCTTCCCCAAGTTGCTTTCCACTCAAATCTTCTTTCTACCAAATCCAATCCTATGAGAGAGAGTTGAGTGTTGGGGAGACTATCATTTGAAGCACAAGAGCAAGGAATTCATCATCAACACACCATTTGTCACTTCTTGGAGAGTGGTGTCTCCTAGATTGGCTAGGTGTCACTTGGGAGCCTCCGTCGAGATTGTGGAGTTGAACCAAGGAGTTTGTAAGGGCAAGGAGATCACCTACTTCGTGAAGATCTACCCGAGTGAGGCAAGTCCTTCGTGGGCGACGGCCATGGTGGGATAGACAAGGTTGCTTCTTCGTGGACCCTTCATGGGTGGAGCCCTCCGTGGACTCGCGCAACCGTTACCCTTCGTGGGTTGAAGTCTCCATCAACGTGGATGTACGATAGCACCACCTATCGGAACCACGGATAAAAAATCTCCGTGTCAACATTGCGTTTGCTCCTTCAAACTCATCCCTTTACCTTCATATGCAATTGTTTTACATTCCGCTGCTATACTCTTAGAATTGCATGTGTAGGTTGATTGCTTGACTTGTGCTAAGTTGCTAAAATCTGCCAAGAACTAAAATTGGGAAAAGGCTAGATTTTTATTTGGTCAAGTAGTCTAATCACCCCCCCCCCCTCCTCTAGACATACTTCCGATCCTACACACGCGCGGATGAGGTCGCGATGGCTGCCATTCGTGCCGACCCCCAGATCTTGGAGGAGCACCTCGCCTACGAGGCCACCATTGACACCTCGTGTGCCGACACCGCGATGCGGTTGGCTGCTTTAAACTATAGTTCGTGGCGTTTTCTCGAGGCCACGGTCGGTGCCTTCGACGAAGACTATGAGGTGTTTTCTCAGCGTGCATGTGCTTACCTCATCTCGAGAGCCAGCAGGTTGGTGCCCGGAGCGGCTCAGGCAACTCACCACTACAACGAGGGCACCCACGATGCGGAGGCCTCGCCCTCTTCCATGTCCAAGGAGCCAATTGTCATCGATATCTCCGACAATGAGGAGTAGCTTGTCTTATTAGCTCGCTATAAGGACCCATGTTCAGTTTGCTAGCTACTACCTTTCCTTAACAAATTCTAGTGAATTGTGCTATCTACTTTTACCATGCAATCTTCTGCTATAGTGTATATGTTCTATATGTGGTGCAATGTGGTGCTCTATTAACTGCTTGGTTCAATTCTGCAAATGTGATGTTCAATTCTTCAGGGTGCAATATTTCCAAGTTGTTAAGCATGCTTGATTTGGTTAACTGTCTGGTCTTCTATTAGGAGTATGTTATATTGTTCAATTGGTGTTTAGTTAACTGCTTGGTTCATTTGTTGTGACTTGGTTCACTTGTTGTGGTGTTTAGTTAACTGCTTGGTTCAATTCAGCAATGCGATGTTCAATTGTTGTAGCTGCATTCTGTTATTATATACCATGTGAGGAATAAATCGAATTTGGCTATGCTAAATACATGAGAAACAAATACAATTGCTACATTTCCAAGTTGTTAAACATGCGTTAACTGTCTGATCTTCTATTAGGAGTATGTTATATTGTGCAATGTGGTGCTCAGTTAACGTTTGGTTCATTTGTTGTGGTGTTTAGTTAACTGCTTGGTTCAATTCTGCAATGCGATATTCAATTGTTGTGGCTACATTCTCTTATTGTATACCATGTGAGGAATAAATCGAATTTGGCTGCACTTAATACATGAGAAACATATACAAGTGCTATATTTCCTAGTTCTTAATCATGCTTGGTTTGGATAAATGGGTTTTCCATGTGGCTTGAATTAATCTAATGAATCTGCAATGTGCTTATTTTTCATCAACATATTTTACTGATAGCATGTGAACCCTTACTTAACCTGATGACTGCTACCTCTTGAGCACTATGTTGGTTTTCCCTTGAAGAGGAAAGGGCGATGCAGTAAAGTAGCGCAAGTATTTCCCTCAGTTTTTGAGAACCAAGGTATCAATCCAGTAGGAGACCACGCTCAAGTCCCACGCACCTACACAAACAAATAAGAACCTTGCAACCAACGCGATAAAGGGGTTGTCAATCCCTTCACGGCCACTTGCAAAAGTGAGATATTTTTGGTATTTTTATGATAAAGAGTGAAAGTAAAGAAAGCAAAATAAACGGTAATAGAAATAACGGTAGATTAATATGATAGAGAATAGACCCGGGGGCCATAGGTTTCACTAGTGGCTTCTCTCAAGAGCATAAGTATTACGGTGGGTAAACAAATTACTGTTGAGCAATTGATAGAATTGGTCATAGTTATGAGAATATCTAGGTATGATCATGTATGTAGGCATCACGTCCGCGACAAGTAGACCGACTCCTGCCTGCATCTACTACTATTACTCCACACATCGACCGCTATCTAGCATGCATCTAGAGTATTAAGTTCATAAGAACAGAGTAACGCTTTAAGAAAGATGACATGATGTAGAGGGATAAACTCAAGCAATATGATATAAACCCCATCTTTTTATCCTCGATGGCAACAATACAATACGTGTCAGTTCCCTTTCTGTCACTGGGATCGAGCACCGCAAGATTGAACCCAAAGCTAAGCACTTCTCCCATTGCAAGAAAGATCAATCTAGTAGGCCAAACCAAACTGATAATTCGAAGAGACTTGCAAAGATAACCAATCATACATAAAAGAATTCAGAGGAGATTCAAATATTGTTCATAGATAATCTTGATCAAAAACCCACAATTCATCAGATCTCGACAAACACACCGCAAAAGAAGATTACATCGAATAGATCTCCAAGAGAATCGAGGAGAACGTTGTATTGAGATCCAAAGAGAGAGAGAAGAAGCCATCTAGCTAATAACTATGGACCCGAAGGTCTGAGGTAAACTGCTCACACATCATCGGAGAGGCTATGGTGTTGATGTAGAAGCCCTCCGTGATCAATGCCCCCTCCGGCAGAGCGCCGGAAAAGGCCCCAAGATGGGATCTCACGGGTACAGAAGGTTGCGGCGGTGGAAATAGGGTTTCTGCTCCTCCTCTGATATTTTCGGGGTACGTAGGTACATATAGGAGGAAGAAGTAGGTCGGTGGAGCCACGAGGGGCCCACGAGGGTGGAGGGCACGCCCACCTGCCTCGTGGCCTCCTCGTTGATTGCTTGACATCCACTCCAAGTCCTCTGGATAACGTTTGTTCAGAAAAACACGTTCGCGAAGGTTTCATTCCGTTTGGACTCCGTTTGATATTCCTTTCCTTCGAAACACTAAAATAGGCAAAAAACAGCAATTTGGGCTGGGCCTCCGGTTAATAGGTTAGTCCCAAAAATAATATAAAAGTGTATAATAAAGCCCATTGAACATCCAAAACAGATAATATAATAGCATGGAACAATCAAAAATTATAAATACGTTGGAGACGTATCAATGACTAACTACCTTATATGTGTTGCAGGGAAACAATGGGAAGGACTAAGGTTTACAAGATGGTACTAACTATTATACCTTGCCTTTTTGTATTCCATTGCCCCATTTCCAATATAGAGAAGATATTTATGCACATCCTTGTTTTCAGGCTTCACTGATGATTTCTCTCAAACCACCTCTGTGGTCAGGAGGCGAGGAAAGTTTTCATACAACACCCACGGTTCAATATTGAAGTGTTCCTGAAGAGGTCGAAGGATGGACGGTCAATCATCCACAGGCACTGGCCTAAAGTTGCAAAGACCTTCAACATGAATGAAGGCTCAATATTCGCCTTCCGCTTCAGCAGTTTTCCAGATGAGATGCATCTCTCTATGTACCGTCTATGATGCTAATTTCGAAAGGTTCTAGATGTTGCATGTGAAACTTGTTGTTGGTGCAGTTGTGTAATGGGCTGGCTGAGTGCTGAAGCTATATCTTGTTGTACTACGATGTATTTCAATTATGAAATCCTGCTTCCTTAATATGGAAATGGAATATATTATGTGCTTAATATGAATGTCAATTAGATTAGTAAATGGATTATTAATAATAGGGCAATTAGCCCGCTAATTGGCCAATTAGCTTGGTAATTGGGTTTTTCTATTGCAAACGGTTAATGAGAAAACACCGTGGGCGATGACCTCAGGCAACGCACACAGATTCTAGGAATAAACCGTGTTGGATCAATGAACAATCACACATGACATTCTCTTGAAAACTGTTCGCGTTACGCCACCTTGCGCAAACGTTTTCCTTGGAGTGACTGTGTGGGACGTATATACGAACGGAAACGTTCAGCGGTGACTGACTATGTGGGATGTATTTACGACCGGAAATGATTTCGCCTGTATAATTGTATTCTTTTAGCACTACTGTACGTATTTCTCTATTTGAGTGCTCGCCGGTCGCACACGACCTCATTTTCTAGAGCGTGTGTGCCAGGACGGCATATCCCCGACGGTTTCTGCGTCGTATGGGAAGGACCCTTTATCGCCCACACTCACTTGGCGACGGTTTTGAATGCCGTCGCGGAAAGGGGTTAAAAACCGTTTGTTTAGGACCGACGCGTACTAGTGCGCAGGTCAGAAAATAACGATACCCGCCGTGAGCCTCCACACTCATCGGACCGCATACATCAGTATGTATTATTTCCAATAAGTCAGTTGCTTGCTCCATTGTTCCGGAGAATGGAGTCTTAGTCATCTTGCCCATGAGGCATGGTTCGCAAGCATCAAGTGATTCATAATCAAGTGATTCCAAAAGTCCATCAGCATGGAGTTTCTTCATGCGCTTTACACCAATATGACCTAAACGGCAGTGCCACAAATAAGTTGCACTATCATTATTAACCTTGCATCTTTTGGCTTCAATATTATGAATATGTGTATCACTCTATCGATATTCAACAAAAATAGACCACTCATTAAGGGTGCATGACCATAAAAGATATTACTCATATAAATAGAACAACCATTGTTCTCTGATTTAAATGAATAACCGTCTCGCATCAAACAAGATCCAGATATAATGTTCATGCTTAACGCTGGCACCAAATAACAATTATTCAGGCCTAAACCTAATCCCGAAGGTAGATATAGAGGTAGCGTGCCGGCCGCGATCACATCAACTTTGGAACCATTTCCCACGCGCACCGTCACCTCGTCCTTAGCCAATCTTCGTTTAATCCGTAGCCCCTGTTTCGAGTTGCAAATATGAGCAACAGAACCAGTATCAAATACCTAGGCGCTACTACGAGCATTAGTAAGGTACACATCAATAACATGTATATCAAATATACATTTCACTTTTCCATCCTTCTTATCCGCCAAATACTTGGGGCAATTCCACTTCCAGTGACCAGTCCCTTTGCAGTAGAAGCACTCAGTCTCAGGCTTAGGTCCAGACTTGGGCTTCTTCACTTGAGCAGCAACTTGCTTGTCGTTCTTCTTGAAGTTCCCCTTCTTCCCTTTGCCCTTCTTTTTGAAACTAGTGGTCTTGTTAACCACCAACACTTGATGCTCCTTCTTGATTTCTACCTTCGCAGCCTTTAGCATTGCGAAGAGCTCGGGAATTGTCTTATCCATCCCTTGCATATTATAGTTCATCACGAAGCTTTTGTAGCTTGATGGCAGTGATTGAAGAACTCTGTCAATGACACTATCATCAGGAAGATTAACTCCCAGTTGAGTCAAGTGGTTGTGGTACCCAGACATTCTGAGCATATGTTCAATGACAGAACTATTCTCCTCCATCTTGCAGCTATAGAACTTATTAGAGACTTCATATCTCTCAATTCGGGCATTTGCTTGAAATATTAACTTCAACTCCTGGAATATCCCATACGCTCCATGACGTTCAAAACGTCGTTGAAGTCCCGATTCTAAGTCGTAAAGCATGGCACACTGAACTATCGAGTAGTCATCAGCTTTGCTCTGCCAGACATTCATAACGTCCGGAGTTGCTCCTGCAGCGGGTCATGCACCTAGTGGTGCTTCCAGGACGTAATTCTTCTATGCAGGAATCAGGATAATCTTCAAGTTATGGACACAGTCCGTGTAATTGCTACCATCATCTTTCAACTTAGCTTTCTCTAGGAACGCATTAAAATTCAAGGGAACGGTAGCACGGGCCATTGATCTACAACAACATAGACATGCAAAATACTATCAGGTACTAAGTTCATGATGAATTAAAGTACAATTAATCATATTACTTAAGAACTCCCACTTAGATAGACATCCCTCTAGTCATCTAAATGATCACGTGATCCATATCAACTAAACCATGTCCGATCATCACATGAGATGGAGTAGCTTTCAATGGTGAACATCACTATGTTGATCATATCTACTATATGATTCATGTTCGACCATTCGGTCTCAGTGTTCCGAGGCCATATCTGCATATGCTTGGCTCGTCAAGTTTAACCCGAGTATTCTGCGTGTGCAAAACTGGCTTGCACCCGTTGTATGTGAACGTAGAGCTTATCACACCCGATCATCACGTGGTGCCTTGACACGACGAACTGTAGCAACGGTGCATACTCAGGGAGAACACTTGTACCTTAAAATTTAGTGAGGGATCATCTTATAATGCTACCGTCGTACTAAGCAAAATAAGATGCATAAAGGATAAACATCACATGCAATCAAAATAAATGATATGATATGGTCATCATCATCTTGTGCATTTGATCTCCATCTCCACAGCACCGTCATGATCACCATCGTCACCGGCTTGACACCTTGATCTCCATCGTAGCATCGTTGTCGTCTCGCCAACCATTGCTTCTACGACTATCGCTACCGCTTAGTGATAAAGTAAAGCAATTACATGGCGATTGCATTTCATACAATAAAGCGACAACCATATGGCTCCTGCCAGTTGCCGATAACTGTTACAAAACATGATCATCTCATACAACAATTTATATCTCATCACGTCTTGACCATATCACATCACAACATGCCCTACAAAAACAAGTTAGACGGCCTCTACTTTGTTGTTGCAAGTTTTATGTGGTTGCTATGGACTTCTAGCAAGAACCGTTCTTACCTACGAATCAAAACCACAACGATTTTTCATCAAGTGTGCTGTTTTAACATTCAATAAGGACCGGGCATAGTCAAACTCGATTCAACTAAAGTTGGAGAAACACACACCCGTCAGCCACCTGTGTGCGAAGCACATCGGTAGAACCAGTCTCATGAAAGCGGTCATGTAATGTCGATCCGGGCCGCTTCATCCAACAATACTGCCGAATCATAGTAAGACGTTGCTGGTAAGTAGTATGACTACTATCGCCCACAAATCATGGTGTTCTACTCGTACATATAACATCTACGCATAGACCTGGCTCGGATGCCACTGTTAGGGAACGCGGTATTTCAAAAAATTTACCTACAATCATGCAAGATCTATCTAGGAGATGGATATCAATGAGCAGGGAGAGTGTGTCCATGTACCCTCGTAGACCGAAAGCGGAAGCGTTTAGTAACGCGGTTGATGTAGTCGAACGTCTTCGCGATCCAACCGATCCTAGCACCGAACGTACGGCCCCTCCGCGTTCAGCACACGTTCAGCTCGATGATGTCCCTCGAGCTCTTGATCTAGTTGAGGCCGAGGGAGAGTTCCGTCAGCACGACGGTGTGGCGACGGTGATGATGAAGTTACCGGCGTAGGGCTTCGCCTAAGCACTACGACGACATGACCGAGGTGTGTAACTGTGGAGGGGGGCACCGCACACGCTAAGAGAAGGCTTGGTGTGTCTTTGGGGTACCCCCCCTCCCACGTATATAAAGGGGGAGGAGAGGTGGCCGGCCCAAGGGGGGGCGCCATGGGGAGAGTCCTACTTGGACTCCCGGTCCAAGTAGGATTCGACCCCCCCCCCCTTTCCTATTCCCACTAGGAGAAGGAGGGAAGGAGGAGGAGGAAAGAAGGAAAGGGGGGGCGCCCCCCCCCCCAACCCTGGTCCAATTCAGATTGGGCTTGGGGGGCGCCACCACCTGGCCGCCGCCTCCTCTCTCCACTAGGGCCCATGAAGGTCCATTAACTCCCCGGGGGTTCCGGTAAGCCCCGGTACTCCGGAAAATGTCCGAACCTATCCGAAACCATTCCGGTGTCCAAACATAACCTTCCAATATATCAATCTTTATGTCTCGACCATTTTGAGACTCCTCGTCATTTCCGTGATCTCATCCGGGACTCCGAACAAACTTCGGTTCATCAAATCACGTAACTCATAATACAAATCATCATCGAACGTTAAGCGTACGGACCCTACGGGTTTGAGAACTATGTAGACATGACCGAGACATATCTCCAGTCAATAACCAATAGCAGAAACTGGATGCTCATATTGGCTCCTACATATTCTACAAAGATCTTTATCGGTCAAACCGCATAACAACATACGTTGTTCCCTTTGTCATCGGTATGTTACTTGCCCGAGATTCGATCATCGGTATCATCATACCTAGTTCAATCTCGTTACCGGCAAGTCTCTTTACTCGTTCCGTAATGTATCATTCCGTGACTAACTCATTAGTCACATTGCTTGCAAGGCTCATAGTGATGTGCATTACCGAGAGGGCCCAGAGATACCTCTCCGATACTCGGAGTGACAAATCCTAATCTCAATCTATGCCAACTCAACAAACACCATCGGTGACACCTGTAGAGCATCTTTATAATCACCCAGTTACATTGTGACGTTTGATAGCACACAAGGTGTTCCTCCGGTATTCAGGAGTTGCATAATCTCATAGTCCGAGGAACATGTATAAGTCATGAAGAAAGCAAGAGCAGAAAAACTAAACAATCATTATGCTAAGCTAACGGATGGGTCTTGTCCATCACATTATTCTCTAATGATGTGACCGCGTTCATCAAATGACAACACATGTCTATGGCTAGGAAACTTAACCATCTTTGATTAATGAGCTAGTCAAGTAGAGGCATACTAGGGACACTATTTGTCTATGTATTCACACATGTACTAAGTTTCCAGTTAATACAATTCTAGCATGAATAATAAACATTTATCATGATATAAGGAAATATAAATAACAACTTTATTATTTCCTCTAGGGCATATTTCCTTCAGGGCATCTGTTTTGCACTCGAAGTATGGGTCATGAGCAACCACTCCCTCTCGGACACGATTGAACACATGCCTTGCCATACGAAAACGGCGATGGAATTTATCCGGTTTGAAGAGCGGGGTATTCGCAAAGTAATCGGCATAGTGCAGGGCGTGGCCTCTCTCTCTGTTGCGGTTCAGGTTGGGAGCACGGCCAGGAACTGACCCCCTGTACCGAGGTAGCTGTCGTTCAATGTGGTCGTGAACGACCAGTGTAGCCACCACAAGATCTTCGTCATCCGAAGACGAATCGTCCGATGAATAAATGAAGTGGTTGAAGAAAAAATCATCTCCACTGTCCATACCTTTGTGGGCAAAGCGTCAAACACCTTGCGGTCGTGGTGGCAAAGAGGTCGCGATGATCACCTCGATGCAGTAGGGGCGGTTGGTGGCCGACTATAGGCCGCTCTGGAGCACCCGACGGAAGCTGCCGTGGTCCATGGCCGTCGCCGGCTGTCGTATCCCCTCTGGCACCGGCTACGACGTCGACGGCCAAAACTCCTCCAAACGACGGCCAAAACTCCAACGAAAGCGCGGGCGTGGTGGCGCCATGTCGAGACGTGGTTTGGTATGGACGGCCGGGAGGGTGAGCAGTGAGGAGGCGGCTGGAGAATAGTGGCGGCGCCGGCGGCGGGGAGGGGCGGGGGAGAGCGGATGGAGGCGTTGGAGGTGAATGGAGTGCTAGGGTCCCCGACAAGCGGGCCATGGGGAGGACAAGGGTGTGCGTCCAACCCATCTGTGTGATATCCGTTTCACGCCAAACGCGACGCAAGTTTGGGCCGGGAATGGGTCGAAAACGGATGAAAACCGGACATTTGTCCATTTGGGGCCACGCGTTGGGCCGCGCTATTCGTCCATTCTGCCCCAAACGGACTAGGACGGACGGGATGGGGTCGCGCGCTGGAGTTGGCCTTACGGGCTTCCCCAGCTTAGACTTGTCCTTCATCCTAGCGGTTTCTAGTGCCTTTGCGCACACAGGGAAGCACATTTCGTCCCAGGAATCCAAGATTATGCCTCACCCCATGCACGCACTATCACGGTAGAACGCTGCAAACTGGCCAGCTGCTAAACCCTAGTCGTCTTCGGACAGATGAACCGCCTTGTAACTATGGCAGAATCTGGTAACTAGCAATATTGTTCATGTGCAATTAAATAATTCTGTAGACACCCTCCTTTGGTTTGTAGGAATCCCATATGATAGGATTTGTATAGGAAAAGTTCCTTTAGAGCCCTTGGTTTGTAGGAATAGAATCCTATTCCTATGGAGGAATTCTTCCTATCCTCCACATTTCATAGGAAAATAAACATTAGCCTAGACTCAATTGAGAAAAATCCTATGACGTGAACCAAAGGGCATCTTCTTTTATATTCCTATTCATAGGATTTCAGATACATGTCATCTCATTTCCTATGATTTCCTTATTCCTATGACTTCCCTATCCTATGAACCAAAGGAGGCCTAGATGGAACTTAACACAATCAGGTGTCTTCTCAGTTAACTCCATGTCCAAGGCTTAGGGTTTCTATGCCTCCCACCGGCGTCGCCGTCGGTCCGCCTTGTCTCCGGTGGTGTTAGGACCATGGTGGTATGATGGATCCCGGCCCTTGCCGGCGGGAGGGCTCTATTTTAGATGTTCATTCGAGTTTTGTTAGGGTTTGTGTTATGCTCAGCAAGACAAGATGGCGGCGGCTCCCTGAAGATAAGATGAAATAAGGTTCTCCCCGCCTAGCCCCCATCCCGGTGGTGTGTCTAGCATCGCCAGTGGGCGTGTGGAGGTGTGTCTGCGACGATTTGTCCTTGGCAAATTTGCTCGGATTTGGTCGTAGTTCATCTACATTCACGTGTCTTCAGGTTGGATACTTTCGATCTACGCTACTCTTCATCGACGGCGATTGCTGTTCTGCTGTGCTGGTCCTATGGGGCCTTAGCATGGCGACTTCCCGACTGTCTACTACAACAAGTTTTTCCTGGCTCCGGCGAGGGAGGGGCGATGACGGTGGCGCGCCTTCGGCTCGCTTCAGTTCTTGTAGTCGTCACTAGATGATTTATGGATCTAGATGTGATTTTTATATTTCTAGTGTTTGTTGTACTGCCATAATCACATCCACCAAGTTTCAGATTTTTTACTATTTTTTTGGAATTTACTGTTCATTTCGTGGGTGCACCAAAGGTGGGTGCAGCCACTACTTTCCCTTGAAAATGAATAGATCCAAAGTTTTCTCACAGAAAATAACTCCATGTACAAAGCTGTGATTGATGTTGGACATGTGGTGAACAACAAGACACTATGGAAATTAAAAATGATGTTAAAAATCAAGATCTTTATGTGGTATTTAATCAAGGAAGTTGTGTTAACTAAAGATAATCTAACTAATCAAAACTTATAATGGAATTTAAAATGTAGTTTATGTAGTAACTTAGAAACTATTCATCACTTCTTCCTTGACTGTTGCTAAGCTAGATTCATTTGGAGACTTATTACTTCAAGATTGCCATAAAACCTCCTAGAAATGCCAATCATATGTTTGGATCTTGGCTTAATGGCTTTGACATGAGACTAAAAAATTCACATCTTAGTAGGTGCATCAACTATGTTTTGGGCTATATGTCTAACTCGTAATGACATAGTTTTTTCAAAACTCCTATGAAAACATGCATGCAGGTTGTCTGCAGGGGCACTCCCTGGTTACGCTTCTGAGCGCAACTATTGAGGCATGATGAAGGTAGATACTTGATCCCCAAGGCATGTCGTGATCCGAATAAGCAGGTCGTAGCCTGCCAGGGTCAAAGCCGAATAGTTTTTATTTCCATCATCTAAAATTGAGAATTGAAGCCAATCCTCATTGTTACTTGGGTTTTTCGAGCATCAAGCTCTAGCTGCGGCTGGGTGGAAGGGTTGAGGATGAAGACTAGAGGTGGTGGCGACCCAATTGCCGCATGAGTCGCCCATGCGGCGGTTGAGTCACATTTAGAGAGAATCTTGTATAGTTGTATTTACTAATTGAAGACTCCTAATTTTGAGGCCCCCCACATTAATCGGGCTAAAATCCTAAAAGTTCTAAAAAAAAGCAAAACATCCGACCATCGGTTTTGATGTCCAAAAATTATAACGATTGATCAAGAACTAGACAAATTCGTCAAGAGATTCGATCCACATGGAAACATTTTACCGCGAAACAAGAGTGGTCCTAATTTTGAGCAGTGGGTGCGCTCTCCATAAAGAGACGCTGTAGCTTAGCTCATTGATTGCTTGGTTATTAACTTATGATACACACTTACTTATAATTCCGAAGTGATAGCTATACTTTGAAGCAGTGGGATCCTCCAAAGCTGAATGCATTACAAACATAAATATTTATAATTCCGAAGTGACAGCTCAGTATTGGTTGAAACAAACATTATAGCTACAACATAAATATTACTTTTATTTAGAGTTGGATGTAGATAACAGAGCACCTACACCGCCGGAAAATAAAGAGAAGCAATCCCGGCTCGACCAACAACTCGACCCGACTCGACCCAATCGATGACAGCTAGTGCGCAACGGTCCTGCACACACACATCCTGCAACAAACCTAGACCCGACCAACAACTCGGCCCGACTTAAAACGATGCAACACGAACTGACTCTAACACACACAGACTCGACTCGCTCATGCCTGTGACTCAGCCGTGGCATGATTATTCCAGCACAGGTCACATGATGGTTTCAGTTGAGCATCAACATCCTTTGGCCGCTGGCTATCTAGCAGCACGCGGGCCAGCAGGGGCACAAGGGTTGGCCATCGGCATCCGTCAGGACGGCGGTGGTTCCGGGCTGCTCTCGTGGTCCGACGACGAGCCTTGCGTCTACCGGGAGGCCCGGTTTCGCGGAGAGATTTTTGTGCTCTGCGAGCAGCCGTCGAGCGTCCTGGTGGTGCGGAGACGCATCGGCAACGGCCATCAGGTGCCCTAGGGCCAGGACCAGCAGGAACACGGTAGTCGTCATCTTGAGAACGGATGCAGAAGCCATGGCAGCTGCTAGCTAGCCTGAGATCGGCAGGAGGTCACGCTATAGGTATAGGTGGCTAGATATGGTGATCGAGGGTGAGAGGTATGACTAAATGGCATCACTGTTTATATAGAGAGTAATGCACAAGGTGGACAGAAAGGCCACCATTTTAAAATAAAGGGTTTTTATCATTTATGCCATCAGTTGTATCCCACTACTCAGTTTTGCCACTAGGAATTTCAACTGCTCAAAAATGCCATCGCATCGTTAGTCACATGCTCAAAAATGCCACTGGACATCATTATTGTGATCTCAAATCCCTTTTGACATGTTATAATGACATAATTACCTATGGACCAACATGCCAGCTCTCCCTCTATCTCACTACAATAAAGTATGGGGCCCATTTGATCCCAACAGTGTTCTTATTTTTCTGTAAAATTATTCACTTGCTTACTCGTCACACTTATCATTGTGAGATAGAGAGAACTGAAATGTGGGTCTAGACTTATTTTTGTCATATTGCATGGTCAACAGGTTTGACGTGAAAATAACAATGTCTAATGGCATTTTTTTATCAAATCTAACAGAACGATGGCATTTTTTATATATCTAATGGTATTTTTGAGTAAGCATCTCACGAATCGGTGGCATTTTTGAGCGGATGTAACTTCTAATGGCAAAACTGAGTAGTGGGATACAACTGATGGCATAAATGATAAAAACCCTCTGTACTCACGAATGACGCATACAATATTGGTGTGTGCAACGGCCAAGGTCAGTCAACATCAGCCTGTCTGCTTTTCCAAGGTTGAGACAAGGAACATTATCAAGATTCAAGGATATGCCCTCAGAAAAATCGCCAGGCCCAGGTGTACTTGTGTTGCCTCTAAAATGTTAGCAGTAATCTTAACAAGCAAGGTTATTAGCTGGATTAGATTAGCTAGCCGGCGTTGTGTGTGTGGCTAAGTTTATAGTTGAGTGAAAACCGGATCAAATAGCTGTGTTGCTTGGCCTGCGCTTGCATGCATAGAGCCGTTGGTGCATGGGCGTGCATGTAGTTAGCTGGTTATCAAGATTCAAGGATATGCCCTCAGAAAAAGCTTAGGACCAAACCGGAGTTCCCCTTGCTCATCACGGGATCCTGGTTATCAAGATTCAAGGATATGCCCTCAGAAAAAGCTTAGGACCAAACGGGAGTTCCCCTTGCTCATCACGGGATCCCGGTGTCTGACAATATAATTCTAAATGTCCCAATCTGCCACAGGAGAAGCAAAAGTACGGCAACTGCTCATACTGGATATCATACATATCAACCTTCTTCCTCCTTGCAGAATCAATGAGAATCCACCTTCTGAGAGGCTTCTCAACATCAATGGTGATCCTTGCTCGCAGAAACCCTCCGTCATGATCAAACTTGACAAATTGTGCATGCTGATCCATCTGCTTTGCTATAGGAGTCCACCAAGCTTCGTCCCTCAAATTATAGGGCAAATTCATAACCATAGCCCAAATATGCAACCGATCAAACTTCACCTCGTCGGGCCTCATGCACTCATCAAATTCTGCGAGCACCACGGCATTCTTGCTGATATGCCATGGCGACCCATTCCAAACCCGATCCCTATCTCGCTGGTTTTCAAACTCCGCAACAAACATATTGATTGCTACGGAACGAAACTGCAAACCTCGAGGGTTGCCCCACGCCGGCCGAAGAGCGTTGATGATTGTCTTGATGTGAAGATGATTGCGGTGAAGGACTTTACCGGCCACCAACCACTTCGCCGGACCGCTATTAACTCGATCATCGATCACCAGAGGAGTAGCTTCTTCCTGAGAGATATCCAGTTTGCCCAGAGCTTCCTCCAGTTTTCGTCTGGCGGCGCGGGCGGACTGATCGTTGCCCGCCACCCCCGCTCCCGCGCTTGCACTCGGCGTGGCCATCGCCGGCCCCGCTCGCTCGATCTCTCTCGCCCCGACGAGAATCCTCAGGCGAAAAGCTTGTTCCACGTCCAAACCCTAGATCGCCTCGGGCGCCGCCAGAGGGGTTTAGGGTTTAGGGGAAAAGTGCCTACGCCCTGCCACGCACGTTCGTTGTCTGTGGGTATTAGTGGGCAGTGTGGTGCGTGCGTGCGTACCTGAGTTAGTGGGTGTGTGGCTGCTGGCTGTATGCGTTGGTCAGCGTATTTAAGCAGAGCTGAGGGCTGTTTAAGCAGAGCTGAGGGCTGTGAGGACGACCAGGGGGGCTAGAGATGTGGTCGTGTGTGTGCACGTGTGTTCTCAGCCACGGTGTGTTGCCGAGCCTCAGTTTGTGCTGAAGAAAAGAAATCGTCGTTCGTGTGGTGAGGCGTTTATGCGCCGGGAAAAAAATAGTGTGCTCCTTCTTCCACCTTCGTCTGAGCGAGTGAGAGAGAGAGAGTTGTTCCAGGGTTTGTCCCAACAATAGAGTGGACAAAAAGCGGACAAATGCGCCGTCCGTTTGGGTCAAAAATAGTTATATTTATCGTTGCTCTTTTTCAACCGCATCTACCTTTTTAAGAAATTGCTCCCACTACTCCATATTCTCTCACCATGCACACTGTCCACATCAGCGTTGTGCCACGTCGTTGCAAGCTGTCCACGTCATGAAATAGATCCCACATATAAAAACGATTTCTCCCTCTCTGTACCAACGCTGCATCCCCACTATCTTTTAACATGGAAGACGAAACCAGGGCCTCTCCATCTTCCATCCACTATCCTGTAGGCCCTTCATCTCTCATATGGGCCCTTTGCTCCGTGTCCATATAATGAGCGTGCCATCCTTTGTTGTTTGCTCTTCATCTTCTACTACACACGAAGTTGCAAATGCTCTTCTATCTTCTTTGACAGACAAGGTAGTCAAAGGGTCGGGATGCATCTTACACGGCTGTTTATCTACACATCTGATCCTCCTATTCTTAATTGAGCTGAGGACGCAAGAATGGAGCGCAACCTCATCACCACACAGCGTGCCTGTATGGCGCCGCTGCAAGCCCGCAGCGCATCCCTGTTGCCCCGCAACAGCTTCACTCGACTGCGATTGCACGCCTCGACCTCCCTGGTACCCCGCCACTGCTTCGCCCGGCTGTGATCGCACGCCTGGACGGCGCCGCAGCATGCCCCTGAAGGCCACAATGCGTCGCTGGTACCTGCAGCGCCACCCGGGTGCCACGTTTCAGCTTCACGTAGCCACGACGCCGCGTCTGGAGGGCACCGCCGCACGCCCGTAGCACCTCCCTGGTGTCTCGCTCAGCTTTGCCCGGCCACGACATCGCGCCTGGAGGGCGCCGCTGTACTCCGGAAATTTGTTTTGATGTCCGGAAATCATAAACATTGATCAAGAACTAGACAAATTCGTCAAGAGATTCGATCCATATGGAAACATTTTACTGTGAAACAGCAGTAGTCCTAATTTTGAGCAGCGGATGCGCTCTTCAAAAAGAGACGTTGTAGTTTTTTTTTACTGAAAAAACTTCCAATCTATTCATCTTCAATTATGGTAGTACAACGAGCACTACAAACAATAAAATTACATCCAGATCCGTGAACCACCTAGCGACGATTACAATCACTGAAGCGAGCCGAAGGCGAAAGAGACTGCTGTAGTTGGTAATGACCTCTTGTTAGCTCATTGATTGCTTGGCTATTAACTTACAATGCATACTTATAATTCAAAAGGGATAGCTATACCTTGAAGCAGTGGGATCCTCCGAAGCTGAATGCAGTGTAAACATAAATATCTATAATTCCGAAGTGATAGCTCGGTATTGCTTGAAATAAACAATACAGCTACAACTTAAATATAATTTGTATTTAGAGTTGGATGTTGATAACAGACCATCAATACCAATACTGCAGGAAAATAAAGAGAAGCAAGGACGCTGGTGTCTCCGCGTGGATCGACCCTATCCCAACAAATCCCGACTCAATTTGCGACAGTCTTGCACACATCCTGCAAAAACCTAGACTCAACCAACAACTTGAACCCAACTTACTCAAAACGATGCGCCACGAACAGACTCGGCGCGACACACACAGGTGTGCTTGTGTTGCCACTAAAATGTAGTAGTAATCTTGACAAGCAAGGTTGTTAGCTGGATTAGATTAGCTAGCCGGCATTGTGTGTGTGGTTAAGTTTATAGTTGAGTGAAAACCAGATCAAATAGCTGTGTTGCTTGGCCAGTGCGTTGCATGCATAGAGCCGTTGGTGCATGGGCGTGTATGTAGTTAGCTGGTTAGTGGGCAGTGTGGTGCTGCGTGCCTGAGTCAGTGGGTGTGTGGCCGCTGGCTGTATGCGTTGGTCAGCCTAGCGGAGCTGAGGGCCGTGAGGGCGGCCCAGGGGCGCTAGAGATGTAGTCATGTGTGCGCACGTGCGTTCCCAGCCACGGTAAATTTGACAATTTTGATCTCGGGACGAAATCAAATCACAGAATGAACTGTCCGTGAAACTATTTCACGCGGCTGATCTTTTTGTGTGACGCCTGCGTGGCAGCCCATGGGCCCGCACCCAGCAGTGCAACGCCTCCGAGCTAGGCGTCATACATGTAATGTGCAGCGCCT
Organism: Triticum aestivum; assembly: GCF_018294505.1. Lineage (NCBI taxonomy): Eukaryota > Viridiplantae > Streptophyta > Magnoliopsida > Poales > Poaceae > Triticum > Triticum aestivum. The sequence continues at coordinate 460,772,983 of NC_057805.1, read as the reverse complement.
AGCGCTCGGGCGCTGCACTGTGACTTATCCAGCCGCGGCGGCCCTCTCCTCCCCCACCCACCCCATTGCACCACCAGTTACAGAAACAGAAGAAGCCGCGGCGGCGGCCCTCTCCTCTCCCCCTCTCAATCCCCTCTCCCAAATTCCTCAGATCTGACGATTTGGTCCGTGGATTCCTTCACCAATCCATCCTAGAAGGTATTCTCCTCCGATCCCCTTCTTTCTATCCATATAATGTACGCTATTTTGAAGATTTTGGGAACCCTTGTTTGCTTTGATTAGATTAGAATGTTGCATGTATTAGAATCTTGCATGTATTAGATACCTAATTTTGCAACCCTAGTTTAGTTGATTTTATTGAAAAGATATGGTTTGGATACATAGGTTGACATGTTATTTCTATGGAAAAGATATTTGTATTGAATCTTGCATGAAGTAGGCCTAGTTTAGTTTATTTGTGTTGAAAGTATATTCGTATTGACAAGAATGCTTTGAATTTTGCATATAGTAGGCGTACTTTAGTTTATTTGTATTCAAAAGATAATCGTGTTGACAAGAAAGCTTTGTTTCAAATTGTTAGGATGGTTCGGCTTCTCGATGATCGCTGGGACAAACAACACCGGTCGTACGCTATGTCGGTGGAGCAGCGGGTAATAATGAAAGTGGCCGGTGTTATGAATTTCGTGTTTATTTCAAACACAAATGCCCCATATGTAATTTTATGATTTGTTTGTTTGTAGGAGCTTGCACCTCTGAAGCTTCGGTCTCACGGGGTTAACCTTGGGTGGATGCGCTATGATGAGCGATACACGCCGTATGTAAGGGAGACAGGACTTCTCCCTTTCATTCAGTTGGTCAGCCGGTCGACGCCACCCAACAATGCTGCAGCAATCACCGCGCTTATTGATCATTGGAGGCCGGAGACACACAATTTCCATCTTCAGACCGGGGAGATGACCGTGACGCTCCAGGATATTGCTATGATCACCGGTCTTCCTATCGATGGGAATCCTCTATGTATGAACACCGATTCTGATGGGTGGCGCGCGCAGATGCATGCCCTTATCGGTATGGTTCCTCCGGAGCCTCGGGAACCAGAAGCAGAAGACAAGAAGAAGGAAAGAGTCGCAGCCGGTGCTCCTTTCACGTGGATTATATGGCACTTTGGTACTTGCCCTGAGGAAGCTAATGAGGACATGGTCAAGACATATGCTCGTGTCTACATGTGGTACGTGATATCCAGGACTATGTTTGCTGATGGCACGGGCAAGAATGCTCCATGGATGTGGCTGAAGGCGTTGACCGTCTTCGATAGCAAATGGAGTTGGGGTTCGATGACACTGGCTTACTTGTATAGACAGGTATGAAGTTGTTTCTTTTTCACTTCATTGCTACATTATCAATGCGATCTTGCTGTTAATTCAACCATGTTCTCTTTTATGTGCAGTTGGACGAAGCCTGTTGTAGGCCATCTGGAGGTATTGGTAGTTGTATGCTCGCACTTTCCATATGAAGCTGGGAGCGTTTGCCGGTTGGACTACCGAAGACCGTGAAGTACAAGGATTGGGACGACAAAAACGACCCACTATGGCTCCCCACTTGGGCTTACAAGTGGGATGTGTTAAATGAGACGACGGATGATCCCTCGGTCATGTACAAGTTGTACAAGAGCGAGCTGGACGCGATCACGCCTGAGCAGGTGAATCGACATTGCATAAGTGATTATCACGCTTCTATCGTAACTCGATATCAATTTTGCATTCTATCCCATTTTGCAGGTGGAATGGGAGTCGTATGGAAAAGGAGAGAGTTTTGGTAACCCTATAGAGTTCAGGCTGAATCCGATGTGTACTAGGGATAGGGAACTCTGGCATATGCGGTGCCCACTCATATGCAACTGGGCGGTTGAGCTTCACCTGCCACATCGGGTGTTCCGCCAGTTTGGGTTGTTCCAGCCACACCCGCCGGAGTGGGAGGACATGGACAAGTTGCTACACGCGTAAGATATAATTAACCTTGAGCACTTAGCAGCTTCTCGGCGGTTTCGATGGTGTTAATATTCTGTTTCTAACTTGCAGGTTGGATAGGAAAAAGCAGCGGAAGATCAAGGATTGGGCCAAGCATCACAGGAAGTATGTCGTACAGTTCGCGCTTAGTGTGGAGCAAGCTAGGGCTGGAAAACGAGCCCAGCTTCATGAGCACTGCCCGGTCACGTTCAACAACTATCTCACATGGTTTCTTGCAAGTACCCGTGTGGAGGTATGCAAGCCGGCGTATGCTGAGGAGATTTTGGAAGATCCCACCGTTTTTGATGAGCTAGCCCAGCACCAGTACAATGCACTAGTCAGGAAAAGCAACTCAGTGATACCTTCAGCTCCAATCATGAACTTTGTGGTATTTGCCCTTTTTGCTTTTCCATTCGCACTATTCACATCTTCGCTTGCCTAACACGTTAATACCGTTTCTATTCATAGCGTGCCCAGATCAAGAAAGCAGCTGATGAGACCGAGACTATTCTGGAAACAACCCCGGCTGGCAAAAGCGATGGGGAAGGTGCACTTCGAGCATTCATTAAGGTTCACATCTCCTTCAAACTAGCACTTAACATGTGTTGCTACGTTCGATGTCTCATTCACTTGTACATGTTGCAGCGCGTGGGAAGAGCTGTCTAGAGAGCAACAGAAGCTTTGCAAGTTACAGACTTGTGCAACGCCTAGCTTGGAGGTGCCACACTGAGCAGTGCAACGGTGCAACGCCTCAGAGCTAGGCGTCACACGCAGTAGTCCAGCGCCTAGCTCTGAGGCGTTGCACCCTTGGGAAGACCTGTCCAGAGAGCAACAAAAGCTTTGCATGTTACAGACTTGTGCAACGCCTAGCTTGGAGGCGCCACACTGAGCAGTGCAACGCCCACGAGCTAGGCGTTGCACTTGGACTTAGCGAATTTTTTGGCATATGCACACATAGTACGATGATGTGAAGTAGGATTGATACATAGCAATCAAACAACTGTGAAGACAACATATGCACAAAGTACTTCACGACACATAGTAGTTCATAACACATAGTACTTCAACTTGAGGAGTAGTTCATACAACCAAATCGAGGAGGAAATACATAGTACTTCACGACACATAGTAGTTTACAACCAAATCGAGGAGGAGACACAGTAGTTCATGAAACATAGTAGTTCACAACCAAATCGAAGAGCATAGTTTAGAGGATAACACGGTCATCGTCCACAAGCAAGTTGAAGATGGCATAGCTCTATTGCGTAGAGCAAGGCCCCTTTCCCTTCTTCTTCTTCCTCTCTTCTTCCTTTTCCTCCTCCATTTTCCATATGAGGTGAGCCTCCTTAACCACCCTCTCCATGAATATCTGATTCTCCCTCTCTCTTTTTTCAGCTGCAATTGCCCAAAGCTTCATGGTTCTTTCTTCAAAATCCTTTTGACGCTTCTTCTGTGCCTCCTCACATTTCCTCACCAACGCTTGCTCCCTAGCGTGACACTCATTTGACGCTCTCACTTGTTCCTTCCTATTCTCTTCAAGCTCCTCTTCCTTCTTCTTCTTTAGTGCGGCTGCATCCTCCTCTCTCAGCTTCTTCGCAGCCTTCTCCCACCATCCCGCCATCTCATCTTCGCCATCCTCCTTCATTGTTGGTTTGTTGGGTTGGGAAGCCGCCATACCTATGAAACATAATGGTTAGTAAAGACAATAAGAACAAATGTAAGAACATGTACAACAAGAACATATGAAAAAGAAGAACATATGAAACATTATACTTAGTGAGCAACATACGGAAATGGTCCATCGAGGTATCCAAACGTTCCTCTATAACGACCTTGCCCTTGTCCATCACCACGGCCAAGTCCACCACCAAGGCCAAGACCATCACCACGGCCAACACCGCCACCACGGCCTAGACCACCACCACGAGCTCTACCACCACCACGGCCTCTTGTAAGTCCTAGTTGTCGACCTCTTTGTTGCCTCGATCCTCTTTGGCTAACACTTGGTTGGCTTGGCACTTGTTGGCTACCACTTGGTTGCCTTGGCACTTGTTGGCTATCACTAGGTTGGCTACCACTTGGTTGGCTTGGCACTTGTTGGCTACCACTTGGTTGCCTTGGCACTTGTTGGCTACCACTAGGTTGGCTACCACTTGGTTGGCTTGGCACTTGTTGGCTACCACTTGGTTGCCTTGGCACTTGTTGGCTACCACTAGGTTGGCTACCACGTGGTTGCCTTCGCACTTGTTGGCTACCTATTGGTTGGCTTGGCACTTGTTGGCTACCACTTGGTTGGCTTGTGCTTGCATCATTTTTCTTGGACCTTTTCCTTGGTTTCGTATATTTTCTTTTGTTGTGTCCATTACCTTTGCACTCCCCACAATGGGAGCTCTCACGAGGCTCTTGGAATTGGTCGTTGCCCGCTTCGCGGCGGCCATCATGGCCCCATCCGTCCATGTCGCCTCTAAGATGCTTTGTCTTACGTCTACCCCGTTTAACAACCTTCAACTCCAGATCCGGCCATAGTTAAACTCCATGGTACTCCGGCCATTGTGATTGGTCAAAGTACGGGTGAAAGCGGGGAGCCCATGTTTTCTTGACCATCATGATTGAGAACTCTGACTCCCTCACAGTGCGTGGGTGATTGATGCCCACATTCCTAACGCGACCAGCGGTATACAAGTGTGAGCATGGGAGATGAAGCAACAATGGCCTCCCGCAAGAGCAATCACATTGTGTTAACGACACCTTGAAAGCCGGACCTCCATGTTGCTGGCCATCGTTTGTGGTTCCTCCTGGCTCTTTCACTTCGTACTTCCACTCTTTGTTGTCATATAATATAGCTTCTTCTGAGTCCGCCTTCCGTGATTGAAATTCCAACCATTCATCAACCTTGGGTGGGAACTTGTACTTGTACTTGCGCGGGTTCTCACCCGCTATCTGTGCATCCGTTTCCATCGAGTACTTTACAAAGTACGCATTCATCTTGTCAAATGTGTATTGAACTATTGCCGTCACGGGTAATCCACGTGCACCTTTGAGCACCCTATTGAAGCATTCGGCCATATTGCTTGTCATTTGACCGTATCTCCGGCCATCTTCATCAAAAGCACGTGCCCACTTGTTCCGGTATTGAATGTGCCTATTGAGAAAGTCTTGACCCCCGGGATCAAGTTTTTTGTGTGCGAGCAATTTGTTGAACAAAGTGGCGAACCGCTTGTCGGAGAAAGCGAGACAACAATCTTGAAGATCATCGGCCAACTCCTTAAGGCCACATGCCCTATAGAAGTTCGAACAAATGTGCCTCATGCACCATCGCTGGTGCAACGGAGCATGCCCGGGAATGTCAATCTCCACCGCGTTAAGAATTCCTGGATGCCGATCCGATATGACACAAATTTCCCTTTGAGCGGGTAACACCTTCGTCCTCAAAAGACGCAAAAACCACTCCCAGTTGTCATTGTTCTCCACCTCAACCAAAGCAAATGCCAATGGCAACACCCGGTTATTGGCATCACTTGCTATCGCAACCAACAAGGTGCCCTTGTATTGTCCGGTCAAGAACGTGCCATCAATGGCGATGACCGGCCTACAGTGTTCGAAAGCCCTCACGCATTGCTCGAACGCCCAAAATGCACGGCCAAATACTCGGACTTTCCTTCCTTCATGAACCGTTGTTTGGTGCCCATGAGGCTCGACCACATGAACCATGCCCGGGTTTGTGGCGGCCATGGCTAACAACAACCTAGGGATTCGGTTGTATGCTTCCTCCCAAGTACCATACAACATCTTAAATGCGGCTTGCTTCGCCTTCCATGCCTTGCCGTACTTCACCTTGTAATGAAAGATGGCTTTCACAAGGTCAATGACATGTTGGACGCTCATTGTTGGAAGTGTGGATATTGAGTTGGAGAGCCTGTAAGCGATGAACTCGGACGTGAGTTGTCTGTGGTCTTGGGACACAATCTTGCCATCCACCCTTTTGCCTCGGCACATGTGAGTTGGCACACAACTCACTACGTGCCAAGTGGGACCTCCTTTCCATGGTCTTGCACGCACAATCCACGGACATATTTCATCTTCACATGCACATGCAACCGTGTAGCGCACATTGACGTCCGAGTTCACCACCTTGTGTGGACGATAATGCGTAACCGAGTAGTTGTCGAGCCACATCTTCAATTCCAATAAGGTTTCGAACTTAGACCCTTTAGCAATCCGGTTCTTGTCGTCTTCCAAATCACGGTGAGAGCTTGGCCTAACCCCAAGAGATATACCTTGGCCACCATCTACCACGGCTTCATCCGCGAGACTAACATCCTTGAACAATGTAGTCCGATGATCCCGACCGAATACCTTCTCGAAAGCTTCGGCCTCCTTCACCGTGAACCCCTCCTCATCAACTTGTTCATCGGGACCTTCGTCATCCGAATCCGATGCATAGCACGGGAAAAGGGATGGAATGGTCCATTGTCTCTTGCAAATGATATTTGTCGAGATCACCCACATTGTTGTCATGGAGATCAACTTCATTGTCATCGTCCGCATACTCATCATTGTCCTCTTGCAAAGCTTCATCTTGGTTGTTTGTAAACGGGCTCAATGTTGGCCTCACTTCTTGGGTCAAAAGAGGTTCAACAATTTCATCTCGCTTCAAGGGTGGGGGGCTACTAGCAACCAAAGGGGAGGGGTTTCCGGTTCAAGTCCAAATGCAAACTTGAATCAACCTTCTTGGTTGCAAATAACTCAAGAGCCTTGTCTAGTGATTCGGCCACCGTCTCCTTGTATGCAACCCAACGTTGCTCCGAGTTGACACGCATTGTCTTCCAACGGATGTGCATTCCAAAACCAACATTATGCCTTCCCTCCAACTCAACGATATCACCAGGGTCCATCCAATTCAAATCTTTCCTCACTTGCTGCAAGAGCTCCGCATAGCTAGGACTACTATCAAACACCATGTCAAGCTCATCCGGGTCCGGTTCAATATTGCCTTTCAAGAAGGCGTCTTTGTCCCCATGATGAACAAACACACATGTTCTTCCCATCCCTATAAGCATTCAAACAACACAACGTAACATTGCTTCCATGAGTACTAATCCAAGGATTAACACGGAATACAAACCCTAAAATATATATCAAACAACAACCCTAACCCTAACCATAACCCTAGCCCTAGCCCTAAACCTAACCCTAGCACCAACATAAGAACACCCATAAGATTAACCCTAACATACTAACAAGCCTAATCATAGGAAATTGGCAAACAAGCATCTCACATCTCCATGCAAATCTCTAGATCCAAACAAAACTAGGGTTTCCCCAAACTAGCAACAAATGAGCAATTTGATAACATTACTTGGATCAAAACAAGGGGATCGGAGAAGATTACCTTGAGGGAGGGTTTGACTTCGAAATCCACGGACAAATTCTTTAAATTTGCAAGATTTGGGAGAGGATTTGAGAGGGGGAGAGAGGGGGAGAGGGGGCAAAGCTCGGGTCGGATGCTATGGGGGTTGGGGTGTGTGGGGTGGGGGGTGGGGGAGGGGGGCCAGCCAACTAGTAACAGACAGTGCAGCGCCCGAGCGCTAGGCGCTGCACATTACATGTGTGGCGCCTAGCTCGGAGGCGTTGCACTGCTGGGTGCGGGCCCATGGGCTGCCATGATGGACAGAGGTGCAACGCCCCCGTGCTAGGTGCTGCACTGTAGGGTGTGGCGCCCGTCACGCCGCGTGAAATAGTTTCATGGGCAGTTCATTCTGTGATTTGATTTCGTCCCGAGGTCAAAATTGTCAAATTTGCCCCCAGCCACGGTGTGTTGCCCAGCCTCAGTTTGTGCTGAAGAAAAGAAATCGCCGTCCGTGCGGTGAGGCGTTTGTGCGCCAGAGAAAAAAAATAGTGTGCTCCTTTTTTCACCTTCGTCTGAGCGAGTGAGAGAGAGAGTTGTTCCGGGGTTTGTCCCAACAATAGGGTGGACAAAAAGCGGACAAATGCGTCGTAAGTTTGGGTCGGCGCGTTGGAGTTACTCTAAAAAAATAATTATATTTATCGTTGCTCTTTTTCAACCGCATTTTCCAGTTGACATGCACTATTAGCACATGGAGGAGCATGTGATCCTCTTTGTGTTGATGTGTAGTGGTGCTTTTATTAGGGGCTGGCAGGTCTTTTGCTCCCTCTACTAATTTTGTCTTGGGAATCCAGAAGTTCTTATATGCTTCCTCCTTTCGGGTTTAGAGAGCTCAAATCTGAAATCTCATCAGTAGATTTTGATGGATGACACGAGTTTTCTGGATACAAAACTGCACAATGAAATATTTCTCACATGTTCGACTTTCGAAGCAATAAGTGCATCACCCTCTCTCTTATTGGATTTGCATGGTGCATGTAGAATTTGATGCATGCTTGACCATCAATTCCCTCTCTCTAATATCTACGAATTAAATGTGGTGTGAGACTCAAAAGCATTTTAACTCAATTGGACTCAAAAGTGAGCCTAATATAATGAAAAACTGAAAATTTTGAGATGAGCCCTCTAAACAGGAAATGAGGGAGTATCCGTGGCGGAGGGAGTAATGTGCTGATGGCACGGTTCTTTTTATGGAACATGACTTGGCAAAGGCCATTAATATGAAATTATTTTTATGTGCTTTCGAGCAATTATTGGGCCTTAAGATTAATTTTTATAAGACTGAGTTTTTTTTTTGCTTCAGGGAGGTGAAGGAGTATGAACACTCCCAACTGTTCGGGTGTCAATTAGGTGCATACCCGTTCAGGTACGTAACTTTATACATGTCAGGAAACTTAGTATTGGAGAATGGAAAATAATGGAGAAAAAGTTCAAAAACTAAGTAGCTGGAAAGGAAAACATATGTCTGTTGGAGGTCGGCTGGTTCTTCTCAATTCTGTCTTAACAAGTTTAGTAATGTTTATACTATCTTTTTTTGAGGTCCCAAAGGGAGTCCTAAAAAATGGATTATTATAGATCTCGGTTATTTTGGCAAGGTGAAGGCCACATGAAAAAAAATACTAATTAGCCAAATGGAACATTCCGTGCCAACCTAAGGACATAGGCGGCCTTGGTATTCTGAATATTGAAGTACATAATAGGTGCCTCCTAAGTAAATGGCTTTTAAACTAGTAAATGAGGAGGGAATATGGTATAATTTACTTAGGAGGAAATACATTAAAAACAAGACTACAACCCAAATGGAGAAGAAACCAGGTGACACTCAGTTTTGAACTAGTTCAATGGAAGTTATAGATTTGTTCTTGAGCGTTGGAACCTTCCAGCTTAATAACGGTGAGAATATTAGGTTCTAGGAGGATAAATGGATAGGCAACTCATGTCTCAAAGTCAAGTTTCCATCGTTTTATAATATTGTGCGTAGGAAAAATGCAATTGTTGCTTTTGTCTTTAGTAGAGTCCCTCTGAATATTTCTTTTGTAGAGATACAATAGTCTCATACTATGGCAGAATCTGGTAACTAGCATTGTTCATGTGCAATTAAATAATTCTGTAGACTCCTTTAGATGGAACTTAACACAATCAGGTGTCTTCTTAGTTAACTCCATGTACAAAGCTTAGGGTTTCTCTGCCTCTCACCGGCGCCGCCATCGGTCCGCCTCGTGTCCGGTGGTCTTAGGGCCATGGCGGCGTGGTGGATACCAACCCTTTCCAGTGGGATGGCTTTATTTTTAGATGTTCCTTCGAGTTTTGTTAGGGTTTGTGTCCTGCTCAGGAAGACGAGATGGCGGCGGGTTCTCCCCGTCTAGCCCGTCCCAATGGCGTGTCTAACATCGTCGGTAGGCGTGTGGAGGTGTGTCTCCAGCGGATCTATCCTTACTGGATTTGCTCGGATCAGGTCGTAGTTCATCTACGTTCATGTGTCTTCAGGTTGGCTCCTTCTGATCTGCGCTACTCTTCATTGATGGCGGTTGTTGTTCTGCTGCGCTGGTCCTATGGGGCCTTAGCATGATGACTTCCCGACTGTCTACTACGATAAGTTTTGCCCGGCTCCGGTGAGGGAGGGGCGTTGACAGCGGCTTGCCTTCGGCTCGCTTCAGTTCTTGTAGTCGTCGCTAGGTGGTCTATGGATCTGGATGTAATTTTTATTATTTTTAGTGTTTGTTGTACTACCATGATTGAAGATGGATAGATCAAAAGTTTTCTCGGAAAAAAAAACTCCATGTACAGAGTTGTGATTGATGTTGGACATGTGGTGAACAACAAGACACTATGGAAACTAAAAGTGATGTTAAAAATCAAGATCTTTATGTGGTATTTAATCAAGGGAGTTGTGTTGACTAAAGATAATATAACTAAACAAAACTTGGAATGGCATTTAAAATGTAGTTTATGCAGTAACTTAGAAACTATTCATCACTTCTTTCTTGACTGTTGCTATGCTAGATTCATTTGTAGACTTACTTACTTCAAGTTTGGCATAAAACCTCCTAGAAATGTCAATCATATGTTTGGATCTTGGCTTAATGGCTTTGACATGAGACTAAAAAAATCACATCTTAGTAGGTGCATCAACTATGTTTTGGGCTATCTGTCTAACTCGTAATGACATTGTTTTTGACAAATCTCCTATGAAAACATGCATGCATGTGCTCTACAGGGGCACTCCCTGGTTACGCTTCTGGGCACAACTATTGAGGCGTGATGAAGGTAGATACTTGATCCCCAAGGCATGATGTGATCCAAATAAGCAGGTCATAGCCTGCCAGGGTCAAGGCCGAATAATTTTCATTTCCATTATCTAAAATCGAGAATTGAAGCCAATCTTGGTTGTCGCTTGGGTTCTTAGAGCATCAAGCTCTAGCGGCGACTGGGTGAAAGAGTTGAGGATGAAGACTAGAGGTGGTGGCGATCCAATTGCCGCCCAAGTCTCCCATGCGGCGGTTGAGTCACATTTAGAGAGAGTCTTGTATTTACTAATTGGAGACTCCTAACTTTGAGGCCCCCACATTAATCGGACTAAAATCCTAAAAATTCTAAAAAAAAGCAAAACATCCAACCATTTGTTTTGATGTCCGGAAACCATGACCATTGATCAAGAACTAGACAAATTCGTCAAGAGATTCGATCCACATGGAAACATTTTACTGTGAAACAGCAGTAGTCCTAATTTTGAGCAGCGGATGCACTCTCCATAAAGAGACGCTGTAGTTTTTTTGTTTTTTTTTTTTGCGGGAAAAACTTCAAATTTATTCATCTTCAATCATGGTAGTACAACAAGCACTAGAAATAATAAAAATTACATCCATGTCTATGAATCACCTAGCGACGATTACAATCACTGAAGCAAGCCGAAGGCGAAAGAGACACTGTAGTTGGTAATGACCTCTTGTTAGCTCATTGATTGCTTGGCTATTAACTTATGATGCATACTTATAATTCCGAAGTGATAGCTATACCTTGAAGCAGTGGGATCCTCCAAAGCTGAATGCAGTGCAAACATAAATATCTATAATTCCGAAGTGATAGCTCGGTATTGCTTGAAATAAACATTATAGCTACAACTTAAATATAATTTGTATTTAGAGTTGGATGTTGATAACAGACCACCAATTCCTATACTGTAGGAAAATAAAGAGAAGCAAGGACGCTGGTGTCTCCGCGTGGATCGGTGACCCTATCCCAACAACTCCCGACTCAATCCGCAACAGTCTTGCACACATCCTGCAACAAACCTAGACTCGACCAACAACTTGAACCCGACTTACTCAAAACAATGCGCCATGAACAGACTCGGCGCGACACACACAGACTCGCTCGCTCATGCCTGGGACTCGGCCATGGCGTGATTATTCTAGCACAAGGCACATGATGGTTTCAATTGAGCATCAACATCCTTTGGCCACCGGCTGGCTAGCAGCATGCGGGCCAGCAGGGGCACAAGGGTTCGCCATCGGCATCCGTCAGGACGGCGGAAGTTCCGGGCTGCCCTTGTGGTCCGACAACGACCCTTGCGTCCACCGGGAGGCCCGGTTTCGTGGAGAGACTATTGTGCTCTGCTAGCAGCCGTCGAGCGTCCTGATGGTGCGCAGACGCATTGGTGGCGGCCATCAGGTGCCCTAGGGCCAGGACCAGCAGGAACACGGCGGCCGTCGTCTTGAGAACCGGTGCAGAAGCCATGGCAGCTGCTAGCAAGCCTGGGATCGGCAGGAGGTCAGGCTATAGGTAGAGGTGGCTAGATATGGCGGATTTGTATGTAGCCAGCTCTTGATCAGAGGTGAGAAGTATGACTAAATGGTATCACTGTTTATATAGAGAGGTAATGCACTAGGTGATGATAAAAAGGCCACCGTTTTTAAATAAATATGCACTCACGAATGACGCATGCAATATTGGTGTGTGCAACGGCCAAGGTCAATCTCTCTGCTTCTCCAAGGTTGAGACCAGGAACATTATCAAGGATATGTCCTCAGAAAAATCGCCAGCCCAGGTGGTTTTACTGGCCTTTTATTTATACTACAAAACTATAGTACGTACGTGCTACTACTCCTGGTCCGGTATCTCTTACCAAAGAATCCAGGCGGCGACATGACAAACGGTACCGCGTCTCTCTCCATGTGCTGCATGCTTGCATTATGTTAATCTCTCAGAAGCTGCCGACACATGCCCGGGGAAAAAAGAGAGTTCATTCTAGTACAATCAAGCACGCAACCAGTTTAGATTCCAGAATACTGCCATGCAAAAAGGAGAATGATTTCGTGATAAACCATCCTGGTTTAGTCTAGAACCCGTTGATTGATTATTCAACGTTGGTGTTGCCGTATCATAACTTCACAGGGTACAGTTATCACTTACTATCAGTTAGAAGCAGTACCGCTGACTAACTCTTAATAATAATCTAGTACGTAGACATTTTGGCTCAAGAGGGAACAACATGCCTATCCGTTCGCCTGCTTGCCTTTCCTGCTTACATCCGGGAACTATGTCAGGCCAGGTCAGCTCTTGCATGGGCAATCATGCGTTGATTGATGCTCCACCACCACTTTTATCCGGTGGCAAAGCATTTCTTCTCCCAAACGCAAAGTCGCCAATGGATACCACCTTTTCAAGAACCACCTGGATGGAGCCCCTGATTGGGGCAGCATAACTACGATGATTGTTTCTGGAACTTCCCCGATTCTTGCATTTGTAGGGCGTGCCAACTTTCAAACTGTCAGTGTATATCTTCACATGATCACAGACGTAAAGTAGTCAAGAGAAGGCTACAAGAAGCTGGTGATGTCTGTCAAGCGACCTTGGCAGGCTCCGGCTCTGGCTTCACAAGATGCTCCAGGTTCATGATCCTTATGGGCTTCCCCATCTTGGACTTGTCCTCCATCCTAGCGGTTTCTAGCGCCTTTGCGCACACAGGGAAGCTCATTTCGTCCCAGGAATCAAGGATTATGCCTGACCCCAGGCACGCACTGTCACGGTAGAACGCTGCAAACTGGCCAGCTGCTAAACCCTGGTCGTCTTCGGACAGACGAACCGCCAAAACGTCTCCGTTCTCTTCGGTTTGCTCTTTTGTCACGGTGCAATCGTGGAAATCAGGACTATGCCGTACCTGGTATTGACAGTAGCATGGATATCAGCTAACTGACGGAATAAAGTGCAGCACATGACAAAAGCAGATCCACGGTTGATCTGAATGCTAAACAGATATAGTGTGTAAAAATTAAAACGGAGGTGGATCAGGCAACAGTGAGTTGGAAGCTGCCGCCGTATTTTCCTATAAAACCATAGGTCAAGGTAGAACTGATAGGTTTCAGAATTGCTTAACTATACTCGAGGATCAATAGGATTTACGAACCATTCTCTCCTAACCCAGCACCTAAACAAGTCCAAGCATACAGCTGGTACCATGCACATGTTTTGACAGGGGAAAAAATGGACTGCTGATGATTACTTTGGGGGTTGTGTGTTTGATTGGGGTGGTGGTTATAGATTCTTTTTTTCCTTATGAGGACGACATATACAAGTATTTTGTAACAAACACCATTTTTTTCCTTATGAGGACGACATGTACATATATTTTGTAACAAACACCATTTAACCCTTGCAGATGGTAAGAATTTCAATTCAAATATGCTATGCTGCCACAAGACCTAATTGTGTAACTATGGTACCTTGCATTTAAGGCGTTCATTGTCTGATGGCCCAGAATCGCTAAACCAGTTTAGTGATCCAACACGAAATGTCCGCCTCCTCTTATCCAGTGAATAGTAATTCCTTGATACAAAAACCACATTATTTTGCACATCTTTCTCCACAACATACCTGCGTAAGATAAAATGACCACTCATTTGATGAATTTATGGATAAATAGATGTGTGCTACATGAGGACAGATCTTCCTTGAATTGCAGAATACTTCAGGCTAATATACATTTATTTAGCTGATGTTATTTATTGTACCATAAAAGAGGCTAGTATCATCTACAGTGCGTACCAAGGTCCTCCAGAAAGTCGCAAACCTTGTCGTTGACCAATCGTATAGAACCAAAACCCACGGTGCATCCCTAGGTAATCTCCAGTTTCAGCCTCAAGAAGTATACCCTTCATTTCTCCTATATGTCTTTGAACAAACTCACTAAATTTGACCTAGAAAGAGTGACTTTTTTAGCTTAAAATAAGACGACACAAGGAGAAAGAACAGAACCATATTTTGCACAAAACATGTGAAATATTAACAACTATTAAAGCAATGACCTTTCCAAGAAAACATATCCCCTGAGAATCCTTTCTAGCTTGGTTAGGAAGGTCCATCTGAACAGCCAGACTGCGAACTTCATCCTGCAAAAGATGAGCTCCATTTACAAAGAAATACACCGCCAGATCCTGAAAAAACCTAACTATCCTTATCTGATAAAATATATCACCTTTGTTATACACCCCAGTGGAAAAAGAAGCCTTCTAAGCTGGGGCTGAGAGAGATGTGAGAGGAAATAAGTTTGATCCTTGACCTGAAATAACAATCAGAGCCAGAAAAGGTGGTTTCAACTAAACAATATTTAAACAAAAGAACCATCTGATCTGTTTCACTGTGTACAACGTCCCTTCTAGGATGAATAATACTCCCTCCGTAAAGAAATATAAGAGCGCTTAGATCACTACTTTAGTTATCTAAACACTCTTATATTTCTTTAGAGAGGGAGTAGAACTCAATTGGCATCACATTCAATAGCATTGAAGCTAAGCAAGCTATTATAAAGCACCTCGTCTTTCGAAAGTTGGAGTACCGATGGCCCTTCAGCATTCTCAAAGGGTGGATGGACTACATGTGCATAATGTCCAGAAGCTATGTAATCAAATCCCAAATTTTCAATTGCTTCTAAGAAAGCTCCTGCAGAAAATGAGTGAAAAGAATAAGCTCATGAACACAGTTCAAAAATTATACCTCGATGCACAATCAAATTTCAGAAGCGTGCGGATCCATACCAAACTTTATTCTTGTGTTGCAAAGAACATCAGGGTTCGGTGTGCGTCCGTTGCGGTACTCATTAATCATGTGTGACACCTAGATATAAAATCCATGATAGTTTCTCAGAACGCAGAACAATATATGGGATGTCTGCGAGGATGAGGCGCAAAAAGTCTGAAATGAAGCTCACCACATGGTTCCAGTACTCATCAGATAGATGTACCACCTCCAATGGCACGTCAATCTACAAAAGAAAGCCATTAGATCAGTCAGTTCATGCAGACAGAGCTAGTTTACATATACTGCACACTGGCTATTCAATGAAACAGCATGCACCGGATGAATTTTCAGGAATATACCTTGTCACACACGGCCTGTGCATACTTCAAATCGTCATCCCACGGGCACTCGGACCAAAAGTTCCTGAAATCTTCCTACAGATTAACCACACCGAGCTTATTAAGCGATCCCGTGGCGTACCATTGCAGAGGATAGCAACACCAGATGGTGTACTGACCTGGAACCAGATCTTGAGGTAGAAGGCGGTGCAGCTGTGCCCGGCTGCGTGGAGGAGGCGGAGCGCGACGCTGCTGTCGACCCCGCCGCTCAGCAGCACCGCCACCCGCAGCGGCGCCCTCCTCGCCGCCGCGCACCGGACGAGGTGCTCCTCTCTGAACTCAACCGCCCCGGGCGCGGGCGAGGGCGCGCTCGGCGGGGAGGCTGCGAGCGGCGCTGCGGACGAGAGGGCGCGGAACGGCCGCGGCGGCCGGCGGGGGCGAGGGAGGGGTTTAGGGCCCGGGAGGAGGGGGCTCCGGAGGAGCGGGCGGAGGGTGGAGACGACGCGCAGCATGGGTGGCGGCGGCGGCGGCCGGCCGGCGTGGCGGCAAGAGGTATCGGCCGCTGTACTGGATTGGGTTTCTCGGCTAGCGTGTCGAGAGTTTCGTGTCGTTTCAGAGTTTCAGACTTGAGCTCACGACGAAGGGGGAGGACGAATGCGTATTTTGGGTTGCCCAGAAAATACGTCTACCTCTGCGGTTTACGCTCTTACGAAGAGCGCGTTAGTTTGTCAATATCAAAGTGCCCCTTGAGTTTCAATATCAAAGTGCCCCTTGAGTTCCATACTGTATATAAAACGTACTATCTCTGATTTTAAAATCATTTGAAGAACACAAAGGAATTGATCGATTGAGATTTGAGGTGTTGTCATAGGAATCTTGCAAATTTGGATTGCTTCCCCGTAGTCTTCTCTGCATGGTTTGTATACCGAAAAAGCGAAACGCCTCGTGTAAAAGAAGAACTCATATGTAGTTAAGAATATCTGGATATTGTCCAGAGTCCAAACTGGTAGAGTATTGTTGCAAACAAGCAAGGAAATGAACAAAGTTGGAGCTATTGATGTCGATAAGGGAAAATTTTGACTTGTAAAATGAGCATCTCTTTAAATAGACATGGGCATTGTTGATTATAGATTTATAGTCATCATGTAATTAAATTATCCTATTAAACATGAACTTTCTTACGTGCACCCCGCAATTAGTCCCACGACCCAGTCAGCACCACACGATTTGTCCACAAATCTCAATCTAACAGCCCTCATTGATCTAACAATTCTATGGTGTGGACTTCGCAATTTCCAATGACTGACCGTATCCCCACTACTATTAAACAATCAAACATGAACTTTCTTATGTGCACCCCGCAATTAGTCCCACAACACCCCACAACCCAGTCAGCACCACACAATTTGTCCACAAATCTCAATCTAACAACCCTCATTGATCTAACAATTCTATGGTGTGGACTTGGCAATTTCCAATGACTGGCCATACTCCACCGAGGATAACACCCCACATCCCGCATCGGAAACTCCTACAATCACGCAACGCATGCAATCTGAACTATCATTGGATAACCTCTCTCCCTTCATTAGCGCTCACCTCCCAATCTAATCAATTCCCGTACAAAACCTCCATCCAAAAGCGAGAAATTCCCAAGAGCATGCAAGCCGCCCGGCAATGCAAGCGAGCCGCCGCCACCGGGACGCGCGAGGAGCCCGTTGTTGAGGAACCCAAAGCAACGCATGAGGGAGGGAGAACAGGGCATGCAGAGGAGAAGACGCGCCTAAGGTGGCTCCCGGCAACACGCACGCGGGCCGACCCTGTCCGGCGCCGGCGGCGCATGTCCCCAAGGATCGAGGGGCGAACGCTCCCATGAATTTAGGTTGACTGACCGTGCTTTACCGCAGAGGAAAATAACAAACTCTACGCCAATGTCCTCAACCCCTACAATCACGTTGCGGTGATGGATTTCTCCATCGGGGCCGACGGGGGCGGGGATGGAGCGTTGGAGATGTACCTCAGCGCGCACCGGCTGTTGCTCTTGGCCCACAACGGCGTGGCCCGTGCCGAGCGGCGGGCGGCGACGATGGCAGGCGACAGCGGCGAGCTCCGGGCGGCAGGATGTGGGGGCCGGGGCCTAGGCGTGCCTCGCGCGACGCGGCTGGCAGCGGGCGGGACGAGGCCGTGGCTCTATGCATCACCCGCGCAGGTGCATGGCGGCTGTGCCCGACCAAAGATCAGCGCCGGCGTACGCGGTGGGTGGGGTTTGCACAGCAGGGCCAACGCGAGCTAGCGCATCGCGGCGACAGGCTCGGCCCGCATGGCTGGTGTACGGGGCACGAGGCACCCTGGTGAGCGGCGGCCTAACTCGACCAAGCTGGTGACTTTGCTAATGACGCCGACGATCACGCGAGGATATCTCTCAGCTTGGCTTCTTGCCCGAGTGGTGCCACAGGCTCTCGCTGAACCACCATGTTTTTGCCACTCTCAGCTGCTCCTCTCCATGTGGTACCGGCAGCGGTGCATCCATGGAGCGACGGCTCCGTGCACATGCTCTGAATGATGCCTCTGGGCCGCGTGTGTGTCTTGTGTGGTTCTGTTGCTCTGCGTGTGCTCTGTTTGTGTGATGGGTGAGGGGCGGCATGTGCTTTATTGTGCCTGGCGAGTGCCGACTGCACCTGCTGCTACTGATCAGTGCGGTGAAGCAGTTCACTACAAAGTACAGTATTACGAATTTTATGGCCACTGCTAACGATACTATGATTCTTTTAGTACCAGTTTTTACCTGATACAACTAAAGTCTAATTGTTGCAGGAAATTATATTTGTAGATGCTCCCAAAAATTTGAACATCTGGGTGTTCAGGTGTTGGGGAACGCAGTAATTTCAAAAAAAATCCTACGTACACGCAAGATCCATCTAGGTGATTGTGACGCCCCCGATTTGACCGTACACTAATCATGCACGCAAATGTGTATGATCAAGATCAGGGACTCACGGGAAGATATCACAACACAACTCTAAAACATAAATAAGTCATACAAGCATCATAATACAAGCCAGGGGCCTCGAGGGCTCGAATACAAGTGCTCGATCACAGACGAGTCAGCGGAAGCAACAATATCTGAGTACAGGCATAAATTAAACAAGTTTGCCTTAAGAAGGCTAGCACAAACTGGGATACAGATCGAACGAGGCGCATGCCTCCTGCCTGGGATCCTCCTAACTACTCCTGGTCGTTGTCAGCGGGCTGCACGTAGTAGTAGGCACCTCCAGTGTCGTAGGTGTCGTCGTCGACGGTGGCGTCTGGCTCCTGGACTCCAACATCTGGTTGCGACAACCAGATAGAAGGAAAGGGGGAAAGAGGGAGAGAAGCAACCGTGAGTACTCATCCAAAGTACTCGCAAGCAAGGAGCTACACTACATATGCATGGGTATATGTGTAAAGGGGCATATCAGTGGACTGAACTGCAGAATGCCAGAATAAAAGGGGGATAGCTAGTCCTGTCGAAGACTACGCTTCTGGTCATCTCCATCTTGCAGCATGTAGAAGAGAGTAGATTGAAGTCCTCCAAGTAGCATCGCATAGCATAATCCTACCCGGCGATCCCCTCCTCGTCGCCCTGTTAGAGAGCGATCACCGGGTTGTATCTGGCACTTGGAAGGGTGTATTTTATTCAGTATCCAGTTCTAGTTGTCATAAGGTCAAGGTACAACTCCGGGTCGTCCTTTTACCGAGGGACACGGCTATTCGAATAGATAAACTTCCCTGCAGGGGTGCACCACATAACCCAACACGCTCGATCCCATTTGGCCGGACACACTTTTCTGGGTCATGCCCGGCCTCGTAAGATCAACGCGTCGCAGCCCCACCTAAGCACAACAGAGAGGTCAGCACGCCGGTCTAACCCTATGCGCGCAGGGGTCTGGGCCCATCGCCCTATGCACACCTGCACGTTGCGTACGCGGCCGGAAGCAGACCTAGCCTAGTGGCGTTCCAGTCCAATCCGGCGCGCGCCACTCAGTCGCTGACGTCAAGAAGGCTTCGGCTGATACCACGACGCCGGGATACCCATAACTACTCCCGCGTAGATGGTTAGTGCGTATAGACCAAATGGCCAGACTCAGATCAAATACCAAGATCTCGTTAAGCGTGTTAAGTAACCGCGAACGCCGACCAGGGCCAGGCCCACCTCTCACCTAGGCGGTCTCAACCTGCCCTGTCGCTCCGCCACAAAGATCCACTTGCGGGTACTCCTACGAGCCGACCCGACTTTAGTCATCACATGTGTCATGTATATAGTATATAAGTATATACCCGTGATCACCGCCCAGGTGATCACGGCCCGATAGTATAGCACAGCAGACGGACAAGAATGTAGGGCCACTGATGGAAAACTAGCATCCTATACTAAGCATGTAGGATTGCAGGTAAAGGTAACAACAGTAGTAGCAAGGATAGGCTATGCATCAGGATAGGATATCGAAAGCAGTAACATGCTACACTACTCTAATGCAAGCAGTATAGAGAAGTATAGGCGATATCTGGTGATCAAGGGGGGGGCTTGCCTGGTTGCTCTGGCAAGTAGGAGGGGTCGTCAACTCCGTAGTCGAACTGGGCAGCAGCAGTGTCGGTCTCGTAGTCTACCGGAGAGAAGAGGGGGAAGAAACAGTAAATACAATGCAAACATAAGCATGACGATGCGTGACATGACAATGAGCGGTGCTAGGTGTGTCCTAACGCGACAGTAGGTGGTACCGGTGAAGGGGGGGAACATCCGGGAGGTATTCCCGATGTTTCGCGTTTTCGGACAGACGGACCGGAGGGGGAAAGTTGCTAGTTCGATAGGTTAGGGAGGTGTGGTGGACGAACGGACTGCGTATTCGGATTCGTCTCGTCGTTCTGAGCAACTTTCATATAGAAAACATTTTCATCCGAGTTACGGTTTAAAAGATATGAATTTTCAAAGTTTATTTGAATTTCTGGAATTATTTGAATTAAGCAAAAATGAATTATGACGTCAGCATGAGGCAATGCTGACGTCAGCAGGTCAACAGAGCGGCTGACCAGGTCAAACTGACCAGTGGGCCCCACCTGTCATAGACAGTGGGCTAACAGAAGATTAAACTAATTAATTTTTAGTTAATTAACTACTGGGCCCACCTGTCAGTGAGTGATTAGATTAATTAATTAGTTTTATTTATAAAAACATTTTTTTTCTCTTTTTTTAATTTTGCGGCGGGGCCCGCATGTCAGTGGCTGGGCCTGCCCAGTCAGCAGTTGACTGGGTCACCCAGTCAACTGGGACCCATGGGGCCCACTGGCAGTGGCCCTGGGGTGGCCCCAGGCCAGCCACGTCGGCGGCCGGCGCCGGAGCGACTCCGGCGACAAAAACAGCGGCGGCCCCTCGCCGGAGTTGGCCGGAATCGCGCTACGGGGCTCGGGGAGGAGCGGGGCTAGGCCCATTCGAAGGAGCTCGCAGCGCCGCATCCAGTGGTGGCCGTAGGTTCGCCGGACCTGGCCGGAATCGGCGCCGGCGAGCGGCGGAGGCGGCGGCGCGCACGGATGCCCGACGGAAACGAGGCTTCGGCGGGCTATCGAGCAAGCGGAGGGGCTGGGGGCAACTACGCGCTGCGGGGAGTGCAACGGGCTTGAGCCCGTGACCAAAAGGTCATCGGAGCCTTGCCGGCGGCGAGCTCCGCGGCGCGGCGTTCGGGCGCGCGTGGGGAAGCAGCTAGGGGGCGCGCGAGAGCGAAAGGACAGGGGAGGGGGGAGAAGCTCACGGCGAGGCTGTAGGGGGACGGCAGCGTGCTCGGGGAGGTTCGTCGGAGGCGAAACGGGGCGGCGATCGACGGCGGCCGTGCGGGGAAGAAGAGCTCGGGGAGGTCGTTGCAGGGGCTCCGGTCTCCAACGGGCTGCACCAGACGAAGCAGCGGGCGACGGCGGTCCTTGGAGACACCTTGGGGCGGCGAGGTGGGTACGGTGGCCGTGTGAACGACGGTGAACGGCGGCGACCGCGTCGGGCGTGGGGAAGGAAGGAGCGGCGCGGATCTGGGGGGAAGAGAGAGGCGCAGAGGCCGAGAGGAGAGCGGGGGCGAGTGGGAGAGAGGCCCGAGGAGGCGGGGGGGGGCTGGCGTCCTTATCCTCCCCGTCGCCGGCGAGGTGGTGCGGCGGGGACCGGCCCCTGTTCCGACCCCGGTCGAGGGAACAGGGAAGGGGGCGAGTGGGAGAGGTGGGCTGGGCCGGGGGTCGGCCCAGTTGGGCCAGGGGTCTAGTGGGGGGGCCTTCTCCCTTTTCTTTTTTTCTTTTTTCTTTGTTCTGTGTTCTTTTGCATTTCTTTTTATTTGTTTATTTTCTTTCTGTTTTATTTCATTTAAAAGTATTTAGGTATTTTATAAAAATGTGTTTTCTCCACAATAATTATCAGTGCAATTTCTGGCATGGCCCGAACATTTTTGTTTAAATTTTTGAAAACTTTTATTTTCCACTTTAAATTTAATTGAAGTTTGAATTAGGAGTTTGAAAAGAAATGTGTTCAAATGTGATCAAGCCCTGTTTAGCAACATGATTAGCTTAATCACAGAGGGTTACTGTAGCATGATTCTCGGGGTGTTACAAATCTCCTCCACTACAAGAAATCTCGTCCCGAGATTTAGGAGGTAGAAGGAAACAGTGCGGGGTATTCTTCGCGCAGACGATCCTCTCGTTCCCAAGTGGCCTCATCTTCAGAATGGTGCGACCACTGGACTTTGAGAAACTTGATCGCCTTCTGACGTGTGCGGCGTTCAGCTTGGTCGAGAATGCGGACCGGATGCTCCTTATAGGAGAGGTCTTGCTGCAATTCGAGCACTTCATGATCCACAGCTCGGATTGGGTCCTTGAAGCAACGGCGGAGCTGTGACACATGGAACACATCGTGAACCTGAGAAAGGTTCGGCGGTAGCTCCAGTTGGTATGCCACTTTTCCACGCCTTTCGAGAATAGTGAATGGGCCAATATAGCGAGGAGCTAGTTTGCCCTTGATCCCGAAGCGGTGAGCACCCTTCATAGGTGTGACTCGAAGATAAGCCTTTTCGCCAGGTTGATAGACCATGTCTTTATGATGACGGTCATACTGACTCTTCTGACGTGACTGAGCAGTCTTGAGATTCTCACGAATAATGCGGACTTGTTCTTCGGCATCTTGGATAATATCCGGACCGAAGAGTGGACGTTCCCCAGTTTCTGACCAGTTCAGAGGGGTTCGGCACTTTCGTCCATATAACACTTCGAAGGGGGCCATCTTCAGACTAGCTTGATAGCTATTATTATAAGAGAACTCAGCATACGGGAGAGATTCCTCCCATTTCTTGCCGAAGGAAATAACGCAAGCTCGAAGCATGTCTTCGAGAACTTGGTTGACGCGTTCAACTTGTCCTTGCGATTGAGGATGAAACGCAGTACTGAATGACAGATGAGTTCCCATAGCTTCTTGGAAACTTGCCCAGAATCTTGAAGTGAATAAGCTGCCACGGTCTGAGCTGATAACCAATGGAATACCGTGGAGTGAAACAATCCTGGACATATAGAGCGTTGCCAACTGGCTAGCAGTGATCGTTTCTTTGACTGCCAGGAAATGTGCAACTTTGGAAAGCCGGTCAATGACGACAAGAATAGCATCATTACCTTTCTGTGATTTGGGAAATCCAGTGACGAAGTCCATCTCAACATGGTCCCATTTCCATTCAGGAATAGAGATAGGTTGCAGAGTTCCAGCAGGCCTTTGATGTTCTGCTTTGATACGACGGCAAACGTCACACTCAGCAACATAACGAGCAATGGCTTGCTTCATATTAGACCACCAGAATCTCTGACGGATGTCTTGGTACATCTTTGTACTACCAGGATGGATACATAGAGGCGTATCATGAGCTTCTTTCATAACTTCCTGTGTCATATCCAGGTTTTTCTCTGCACATGGCACCACTAGGCGGCCCTTGAAGTATAAGGTGCCATCTTCAGCAATGGTGAAGAATGAGGGCTTTCCTTCTGCGAGGTAGCGCTTAATCTTGTGGGCTTCAGAGTCATACTTCTGTAGCCTTTTGATGCTGTCCTCGAGATCTGGTTTAGCAACTAGGGTATTGAGGGAACCCTGGGTAACAACGTGGAGGTTCACCTTGCCAAACTCCTTAGGAGGGGGAGCGAGTGCACCCGGAGGAACAATATGGAGGTTCAGCTTCCTGAATTCTTCAACAAGCGAGGGCTGAACTTTGTGAACCTGGAGGTGGTTGCAGTAAGACTTGCGGCTCAAGGCATCAGCCATTACATTAGCCTTGCCTGGCGTATAGGAAATACCCAAGTCAAAGTCTGCAACAAGCTCCATCCATCTCTGCTGACGGAGGTTCAGATCTGGCTGAGTAAACAGATACTTCAGACTTTGGTGGTCAGTGAAGATCTCGCAACGATTACCGAGAAGGTAATGTCGCCACTGCTTCAGCGCATGAATGACAGCAGCAAGTTCGAGGTCGTGAACTGGGTAGTTCTCTTCGTGAGGGCGCAATTGCCGAGAGGCATAAGCAATCACTTTGCGGTCTTGCATTAGGACACAGCCTAATCCTTGACGGGAAGCGTCGCAGTAAATGACAAAGTCCTTCTTAGTATCAGGTGGAGCTAGAACTGGAGCAGAAGTCAACTTGTCTTTGAGTGCCTGGAAACTTTCCTGACATTTGTCTGTCCATTGGAACTTGACGCCCTTATGTAACAGGTTAGTCAGAGGCCTGGCGATCTTGGAGAAGTTCTCGACAAATCGACGGCAATAGCTGGCGAGACCGAGAAAACTTCTGACTTGCTTAACGTTCTTGGGAGGAGTCCAATCAAGAATAGCCTGAACTCGCTCGGGGTTGACGGCAATACCATCCTTAGAGATGACATGCCCAAGATAGGTTACTTCCGGTAGCCAGAATTCACATTTGGAGAACTTGGCATATAGTTGATGTTCTCGTAGCTTTTCCAGCACAAGTCGAAGATGTTCAGCATGTTCTTCTTCGTTCTTGGAAAATACCAGGATATCATCCAGATAAACCACGACGAACTTGTCGAGGTAATCCATGAATATATAGTTCATCAGACGAGAGAAGGTGGCTGGAGCATTGGTTAAACCGAAAGACATGACGGTGTACTCGTATGAACCATAGCGAGTCACGAAGGCGGTCTTTGGGATATCCTCTTCGCGAACACGGATCTGGTGGTAGCCCAACCTCAAGTCGAGCTTAGAGAACACTGACGAACCCGCCAGTTGATCATACAGATCATTGATCCGAGGAAGAGGGTATTTATTCTGAATGGTAGCTTGGTTTATAGGACGGTAGTCTTGAACTAACCGGTTTGTCCCATCCTTCTTCTTGACAAAGAGAGAAGGTGCTCCCCAAGGAGAGCAACTTGGGCGAATGAATCCTTTGCGAAGAGATTTGTCGATTTCCTCCTTAAGCTCAAGGAGTTCATGCGGCGGCATTTTGTAGGGTCGCTTGGCTATAGGAGTGGTGCCTGGTTTCAAGTCGATGATGAATTCGACAGCTCTAGCAGGGGGAATCCCTGGAAGTTCTTCAGGGAAGACGTCGAGGAATTCACGCACGACGGGAATGTTTCAATGCCCTCGAGTGGTGCAGCGTTCAATGCATTCAATGCATAGAGCCTTGCCTCGGCATTTTGCACCAGATGAGCTTGGTAAGCAACTATTTCATCTGAAGGGTGTAGCAGATGGACGGTCTTAGTGGCGCAAACTATAGAAGCAGTATGCGCTTTCAACCAATCCATACCCAAAATGAGGTCGATGTTAGACGTCTTCAGGATAATGGGAGAGGCATAGAATTCCAGCCCTTCGATTTCCACGGGGACATCGATGCCAACCAAGGAGGTTTGACACTGTCCCACGGGGGTTTTGACCAATACAGAGGTGTTCATCTCCTCACATTTAACGTCGTGCTTGTATGCAAAATCTTCTGACATGAATGAATGCGATGCACCTGTATCAAATAAAACGGATGCTGGTACTGAATTTACGAGGAGTGTACCCATCACAGTAGCAGGCTGGTCTTGAGCTTCGTTGAGATCAACGTGGTTGGCATGAGCACGACCATAAGACTTAGCATTGTTGTTGCGGGGCTGGTTGTTACCACGGCCAGTTGCTGGAAGGGCCAGTTGATTCTGGTTCTGGTTGCATTCTCTAGCACGGTGTCCTGGTTGACCACACCTGAAGCACAAACCATTATTGGGAGTGGGAACAGGAGCTTGGGATGGTGGAGCTGGAAGTCTTGACTGCCTAGATGGTGGTGGAGGCAGACGAGGTGCAGCATAGGTCTGCCTTGGGGCAGATGCATTTGGACGGTACATGCTGTTCGGGATCCATATCTTACGCTTCTGTGAGGGCGGGCCCGAAGATGAGCCCGTGTCACGGTTGCGCCTGTGAGAGCTCTGGTATTCCTGCAGACCAGTTTCGACATTGATGGCCTTGTTCACCAAGGTGGAGAAATCAGCAAAGTCATGCACTAGAAGTGCGAGCTTGATGTCAGCTTGAAGGCCATCACGGAACTTCTCCTGTCTGCGTGCATCAGTTGCAATGTCTTCTTCAGCATAGCGGGACAAGTCCAGAAACTCCCGCTGATAAGCTTCGACAGTTTTGTTGCCTTGGGTGAGGTTGCGGAACTCACGCTTCTTCCGGTCCATGACTCCCTGAGGAATGAAGCGGGCACGGAAAGCAGCTTGGAAGTCTGGCCAGGTGATGATTGTTCCAGCTGGCAGAGTACGCCTGTGGCTGTCCCACCATTGAGCTGCGGGTCCCTTCAAGAAGAAGGAAGCAAAGGTGACATAGCTGGCAGGGGCTACATCAGCAGACTCCATCTCATAGGTGATGTCACGGAGCCAGTCATCAGCATCCAGAGGCTGAGTTGAGCTGCGGTAGATGGTTGGGTTGAGGCGTATGAAATCTTGAAGAGTCACTTGGGCTGGCTGCTGGTTCATATTGGGGCGAGGAAACTGAGCCATCATATTTTCCATGAACTGGCGGTTCAGTTCAAACTGTTGGATCATACCAGCCATGTACTCAGGTGGTGGTGGGGCATCGCCACCACGACCACGACCACCTGGTCTAACCATCCTGCTAATATATAACAGGGGTAGTTCAGCATTGAGAAATTTGCAATGACAAGAATCATTCATGATGAAACATGCATAATGAAAGGAGCACGATAGCTACTACATAGTAGTCGGCATAACTTACAAAAGGGGTCATGCATAGAGTTCAGTACATAGACTAAAACATCATAGGCGGCACACAGGCTCGCGGCGACTGCAACTAATACTAACAAGCAAGCCTACATCAGTCCCAAGAGGTACTGTGGAGGTAATCGTAGCCCGACAGCTGGTAGTGAGGCAACGGATAGCCCTCCACGTCAGCAGACTGGGGGCCGCGGATACTCAGGTGTAGAGCCCGACGCTCAGGTGGCAGAAGAGGACCAAGTGCGGGAGAGTAGCCTCCCACCTCTGGCCAACCGACACCGTGGGGCATCACGGTCCTGGCTGGGTAGATCGCAGTACGCGGTACCTGTCCAGATCGGACAAAGGGGTGCAGCAGCGTCAGAGCACGGTAAAGGTGCTGACGGGTGGTGTACATCTCGTGGCGAAGAGCTCGGTTAGCTCGATCCAGCCCATCAGCATGCAGAACCAGGTGCTGATGGTAGAAGGGCTCTCGGGTGACAGTGGAGTAGGCAGCAGTATAGTATCCCTCCGCACCAACATCAGATGCGATAGCAATGTGCCTGAAAGGGGAGGTGTCCAACTCCCGATACTCTCCACGAAGACGTGTCAGAGCAGCATAGGCAGCATCGTGGACAGCCATATCGATGGTCACACCAACACCATGTGCGGTGTGCAGCACAGTAGTGGAGTCGTACTCCCGAGAGTAGAGGTGGACGATGGCACGGTACTGCTCCTGGTTAAAGTCCTGGTACTCCTCGTAGACGGTGTACTCAGGGTGCCAGCGATAACCCAGATAGGTCATCATCTCAGCTAGCACCGCAGGTGATCCCGAGGCACCAATGGCCATCGTGTGGCGAACGACCTGCCTCGTGGGTTCCATCTGAAAGCAAAGACGTTTCAAAGGAGTCAAATGACAGTGTGTGAATTGTTCAAAATACTATTCTAAGAAACAACTATGGCTTATCCAACTTTGGGGTGAATGCGGTCACGGGATCCTAGTGTTAAAGTTAGTAAATTCGTTTAACCCGAGTAGAAGAGAGTTCAGAGTCCCAGAGTAAAGGTCGAGGAGTAAAAGATCCTAGTACCACCCAATGGCGACGTGGGCCCGTAAGACACACAGCCATGTTAGTAAAAGTTTTGTAATGTCTAGACTCGACTTCGGCCAAGGAGTGTGGAAAGGGGGATTCCTACAGGCAGTCGGCTCTGATACCAACTTGTGACGCCCCCGATTTGACCGTACACTAATCATGCACGCAAATGTGTACGATCAAGATCAGGGACTCACGGGAAGATATCACAACACAACTCTAAAACATAAATAAGTCATACAAGCATCATAATACAAGCCAGGGGCCTCGAGGGCTCGAATACAAGTGCTCGATCACAGACGAGTCAGCGGAAGCAACAATATCTGAGTACAGACATAAGTTAAACAAGTTTGCCTTAAGAAGGCTAGCACAAACTGGGATACAGATCGAACGAGGCGCAGGCCTCCTGCCTGGGATCCTCCTAACTACTCCTGGTCGTCGTCAGCGGGCCTGCACGTAGTAGTAGGCACCTCCAGTGTCGTAGGTGTCGTCGTCGACGGTGGCGTCTGGCTCCTGGACTCCAACATCTGGTTGCGACAACCAGATAGAAAGGAAAGGGGGAAAAGAGGGAGAGAAGCAACCGTGAGTACTCATCCAAAGTACTCGCAAGCAAGGAGCTACACTACATATGCATGGGTATATGTGTAAAGGGGCATATCAGTGGACTGAACTGCAGAATGCCAGAATAAAAGGGGGATAGCTAGTCCTGTCGAAGACTACGCTTCTGGCATCTCCATCTTGCAGCATGTAGAAGAGAGTAGATTGAAGTCCTCCAAGTAGCATCGCATAGCATAATCCTACCCGGCGATCCCCTCCTCGTCGCCCTGTTAGAGAGCGATCACCGGGTTGTATCTGGCACTTGGAAGGGTGTATTTTATTCAGTATCCAGTTCTAGTTGTCATAAGGTCAAGGTACAACTCCGGGTCGTCCTTTTACCGAGGGACACGGCTATTCGAATAGATAAACTTCCCTGCAGGGGTGCACCACATAACCCAACACGCTCGATCCCATTTGGCCGGACACACTTTTCTGGGTCATGCCCGGCCTCGTAAGATCAACGCGTCGCAGCCCCACCTAAGCACAACAGAGAGGTCAGCACGCCGGTCTAACCCTATGCGCGCAGGGGTCTGGGCCCATCGCCCTATGCACACCTGCACGTTGCGTACGCGGCCGGAAGCAGACCTAGCCTAGTGGCGTTCCAGTCCAATCCGGCGCGCGCCACTCAGTCGCTGACGTCAAGAAGGCTTCGGCTGATACCACGACGCCGGGATACCCATAACTACTCCCGCGTAGATGGCTAGTGCGTATAGACCAAATGGCCAGACTCAGATCAAATACCAAGATCTCGTTAAGCGTGTTAAGTAACCGCGAACGCCGACCAGGGCCAGGCCCACCTCTCACCTAGGCGGTCTCAACCTGCCCTGTCGCTCCGCCACAAAGATCCACTTGCGGGTACTCCTACGAGCCGACCCGACTTTAGTCATCACATGTGTCATGTATATAGTATATAAGTATATACCCGTGATCACCGCCCAGGTGATCACGGCCCGATAGTATAGCACAGCAGACGGACAAGAATGTAGGGCCACTGATGGAAAACTAGCATCCTATACTAAGCATGTAGGATTGCAGGTAAAGGTATCAACAGTAGTAGCAAGGATAGGCTATGCATCAGGATAGGATATCGAAAAGCAGTAACATGCTACACTACTCTAATGCAAGCAGTATAGAGAAGAATAGGCGATATCTGGTGATCAAGGGGGGGGCTTGCCTGGTTGCTCTGGCAAGTAGGAGGGGTCGTCAACTCCGTAGTCGAACTGGGCAGCAGCAGTGTCGGTCTCGTAGTCTACCGGAGAGAAGAGGGGGAAGAAACAGTAAATACAATGCAAACATAAGCATGACGATGCGTGACATGACAATGAGCGGTGCTAGGTGTGTCCTAACGCGACAGTAGGTGGTACCGGCGAAGGGGGGGAACATCCGGGAGGTATT
Source organism: Triticum aestivum (assembly GCF_018294505.1). Lineage (NCBI taxonomy): Eukaryota > Viridiplantae > Streptophyta > Magnoliopsida > Poales > Poaceae > Triticum > Triticum aestivum. The sequence continues at coordinate 460,742,904 of NC_057805.1, read as the reverse complement.
CCCGATGTTTCGCGTTTTCGGACAGACGGACCGGAGGGGGAAAGTTGCTAGTTCGATAGGTTAGGCAGGTGTGGTGGACGAACGGACTGCGTATTCGGATTCGTCTCGTCGTTCTGAGCAACTTTCATATAGAAAACATTTTCATCCGAGTTACGGTTTAAAAGATATGAATTTTCAAAGTTTATTTGAATTTCTGGAATTTTTGAATTAAGCAAAAATGAATTATGACGTCAGCATGAGGCAATGCTGACGTCAGCAGGTCAACAGAGCGGCTGACCAGGTCAAACTGACCAGTGGGCCCCACCTGTCATAGACAGTGGGCTAACAGAAGATTAAACTAATTAATTTTTAGTTAATTAACTACTGGGCCCACCTGTCAGTGAGTGATTAGATTAATTAATTAGTTTTAATTATAAAAACATTTTTTTTAATTTTTCGGCGGGGCCCGCATGTCAGTGGCTGGGCCTGCCCAGTCAGCAGTTGACTGGGTCAACCCAGTCAACTGGGACCCATGGGGCCCACTGGCAGTGGCCCTGGGGTGGCCCCAGGCCAGCCACGTCGGCGGCTGGCGCCGGAGCGACTCCGGCGACCAAAACAGCGGCGGCCCCTCGCCGGAGTTGGCCGGAATCGCGCTACGGGGCTCGGGGAGGAGCGGGGCTAGGCCCATTCGAAGGAGCTCGCAGCGCCGCATCCAGTGGTGGCCGTAGGTTCGCCGGACCTAGCCGGAATCGGCGCCGGCGAGTGGCGGAGGCGGCGGCGCGCACGGGTGCCCGACGGAAACGAGGCTACGGCGGGCTATCGAGCAAGCGGAGGGGCTGGGGGGCAACTACGCGCTGCGGGGAGTGCAACGGGCTTGAGCCCGTGACCAAAAGGTCATCGGAGCCTTGCCGGCGGCGAGCTCCGCGGCGCAGCGTTCGGGCGCGCGTGGGGAAGCAGCTAGGGGGCGCGCGAGAGCGAAAGGACAGGGGAGGAGGGGGGAGAAGCTCACGGCGAGGCTGTAGGGGGACGGCAGCGTGCTCGGGGAGGTTCGTCGGAGGCGAAACGGGGCGGCGATCGACGGCGGCCGTGCGGGGAAGAAGAGCTCGGGGAGGTCGTTGCAGGGGCTCCGGTCTCCAACGGGCTGCACCAGACGAAGCAGCGGGCGACGGCGGTCCTTGGAGACACCTTGGGGCGGTGAGGTGGGTACGGTGGCCGTGTGAACGACGGTGAACGGCGGCGACCGCGTCGGGCGTAGGGAAGGAAGGAGCGGCGCGGATCTGGGGGGGAAGAGAGAGGCGCAGAGGCCGAGAGGAGAGCGGGGGCGAGTGGGAGAGAGGCCCGAGGAGGCGGGGGGGCTGGCGTCCTTATCCTCCCCGTTGCCGGCGAGGTGGTGCGGCGGGGACCGGCCCCTGTTCCGACCCCGGTCGGGGGAACAGGGAAGGGGGGCGAGTGGGAGAGGTGGGCTGGGCCGGGGGTCGGCCCAGTTGGGCCAGGGGTCTAGTGGGGGGGGCCTTCTCCCTTTTTTTTCTTTGTTCTGTGTTCTTTTGCATTTTCTTTTTATTTGTTTATTTTCTTTCTGTTTTATTTCATTTAAAAGTATTTAGGCATTTTATAAAAATGTGTTTTCTCCACAATAATTATCAGTGCAATTTCTGGCATGGCCCGAACATTTTTGTTTAAATTTTTGAAAACTTTTATTTTCCACTTTAAATTTAATTGAAGTTTGAATTAGGAGTTTGAAAAGAAATGTGTTTCAAATGTGATCAAGCCATGTTTAGCAACATGATTAGCTTAATCACAGAGGGTTACTATAGCATGATTTTCGGGGTGTTACAGTGATGCATAGCAACGAGAGGGGAGAGTGTCGTCCACGTACCCTCGTAGACCGAAAGCGGAAGTGTTATGACAACGCGGTTGATGTAGTCGTACGTCTTCACGATCCGACCGATCCTAGTACCGGAAGTACGGCACCTCCGCGATCTGCACACGTTCAGCTCGGTGACGTCCCACGAACTCTAGATCCAGCTGAGTGTCGAGGGAGAGTTTCGTCAGCACGACGGCGTGATGATGGTGATGATGAAGTTACCGATGCAGGGCTTCGCCTAAGCACTACAAAGATATGACCGAGGTGGAAATCTATGGAGGGGGCACCGCACACGGCTAAACAATCAACTTATGTGTCTATGGGGTGCCCCCTCCCCCGTATATAAAGGAGTGGAGGAGGGGAGGGTCGGCCCTCTCTATGGCGCGCCCAAGGGGAAGTCCTACTCTCACCGGGAGTAGGATCCCCCCCTTCCCTAGTTGGAGTAGGAGAGGAAGGAAAGAGAAGAGAGGGAGAAGGAAAGGGGGGCGCCCCCCCTTCCCTAGTCCAATTCGGACCCAAGGGGGAGGGGGCGCGTGGCCTGCCCTGGCTGCCCGTCTCTCTCTCTCCACTAAGGCCCATATGGCCCATTAGACTCCCCGGGGGGTTCCGGTAACCCCCCGGTACTCCGGTAAATGCCCGAACTTACCCGAAACCATTCCGAAGTCCAAACATAGTCGTCCAATATATAAATCTTTATGTCTCGACCATTTCGAGACTCCTCGTCATGTCCGTGATCACATCCGGGACTCCGAACAACCTTCGGTACATCAAAACACATAAACTCATAATACTGATCGTCACCGAACGTTAAGCGTGCGGACCCTACGAGTTCGAGAACTATGTAGACATGACCGAGACTCATCTCCGGTCAATAACCAATAGCGGAACCTGGATGCTCATATTGGTTCCTATACATATTCTACGAAGATCTTTATCGGTCAAACCGCATGACAACATATGTTGTTCCCTTTGTCATCGGTATGTTACTTGCCCGAGATTTGATCATCGGTATCTCAATACCTAGTTCAATCTCGTTACCGGCAAGTCCCTTTACTCGTTCTATAATGCATCATCCCGTAACTAACTCATTAGTCACATTACTTGCAAGGCTTATAGTGATGTGCATTACCGAGAGGGCCCAGAGATACCTCTCCGATACTCGGAGTGACAAATCCTAATCTCGATCTATGCCAACTCAACAAACAACATCGAAGACACCTTTAGAGCATCTTTATAATCACCCAGTTACGTTGTGACGTTTGATAGCACACTAAGTGTTCCTCCGGTATTCGGGAGTTGCATAATCTCATAGTCATAGGAACATGTATAAGTCATGAAGAAAGCAATAGCAACAAACTAAACGATCAAGTGCTAAGCTAACGGAATGGGTCAAGTCAATCACATCATTCTCTAATGATGTGATCCCGTTAATCAAATGACAACTCATGTCTATGGCTAGGAAACTTAACCATCTTTGATTCAACGAGCTAGTCAAGTAGAGGCATACTAGTGACACTCTGTTTGTCTATGTATTCACACATGTACTGAGTTTCCGGTTAATACAATTCTAGCATGAATAATAAACATTTATCATGATATAAGGAAATATAAATAACAACTTTATTATGGCCTCTAGGGCATATTTCCTTCAGTCTCCCACTTGCACTAGAGTCAATAATCTAGATTACACAGTAATGATTCTAACACCCATGGAGTCTTGGTGATAATCATTTTGCTCGTGAAAGAGGCTTAGTGAACGGGTCTGCAACATTCAGATATGTATGTATCTTGCAAATCCCTATGTCTCCCTCCTTGACTTGATCGCGGATGGAATTGAAGCGTCTCTTGATGTGCTTGGTTCTCTTGTGAAATCTGGATTCCTTTGCCAAGGCAATTGCACCAGTATTGTCATAAAAGAGTTTCATTGGACCCGATGCACTAGGTATGACACCAAGATCGGATATGAACTCCTCCATCCAGACTCCTTCATTTGCTGCTTCCGAAGCAGCTATGTACTCCGCTTCACACGTAGATCCCGCCATGACGCTTTGCTTAGAACTGCACCAACTTACAGCTCCACCGTTCAATATAAATACGTATCCAGTTTGTGACTTAGAGTCATCCGGATCAGTTTCAAAGCTTGCATCAAGGTAACCATTTACGACGAGCTCTTTGTCACCTCCATAAACGAGAAACATATCCTTAGTCCTATTCAGGTATTTCAGGATGTTCTTGACCGTTGTCCACTGATCCACTCCTGGATTACTTTGGTACCTCCCTGCTAAACTAATAGAAGGCACACATCAGGTCTGGTACACAGCATTGCATACATGATAGAACCTATGGGTGAAGCATAGGGAATGACTTTCATTTTCTCTCTATCTTCTCCAGTGGTCGGGCATTGTGTCTGACTCAACTTCACACCTTGTAACGCAGGCAAGAACCCTTTCTTTGCTTGATCCATTTTGAACTTCTTCAAAACTTTATGAAGGAATGTGCTTTGTGAAAGTCCAATTAAGCGTCTTGATCTATCTCTATAGATCTTGATGTCCAATATATAAGCTGCTTCACCGAGGTCTTTCATTGAAAAATTCTTATTCAAGTATCCTTTTATGCTATCCAGAAATTCTATATCATTTCCAATCAACAATATGTCATCCACATATACTATTAGAAATGCTACAGAGCTCCCACTCACTTTCTTGTAAATACAGGCTTCTCCAAAAGTCTGTATAAAACCATATGCTTTGATCACACTATCAAAACATTTATTCCAACTCCAAGATGCTTGCACCAGTCCATAAATGGATCGCTGGAGCTTGCACACTTTGTTAGCATCCTTTGGATTGATAAAACCTTCAGGTTGCATCATATACAAATCTTCTTCTAGAAATCCATTCAAGAATGCAGCCTTTACATCCATTTGCCAAATTTCATAATCATAAAATGCAGCAATAGCTAACATGATTCGGACGGACTTAAGCATCGCCACGGGTGAGAAGGTCTTATCGTAGTCAACTCCTTGAACTTGTCGAAAACCTTTCGCAACAAGTCGAGCTTTGTAGACAGTAACATTACCGTCAGCGTCAGTCTTCTTCTTGAAGATCGACTTATTCTCGATGGCTTGCCGATCATCGGGCAAGTCAACCAAAGTCCACACTTTGTTCCCATACATGGATCCCATCTCAGATTTCATGGCCTCAAGCCATTTTGCGGAATCTGGGCTCATCATCACTTCCTCATAGTTCGTAGGTTCGTCATGGTCAAGTAACATGACCTCCAGAACAGGATTACCGTACCACTCTGGTGCGGATCTTACTATGGTTGACCTACGAGGTTCGGTAGTAACTTGATCAGAAGTTTCATGATCATCATCATTAGCTTCCTCACTAGTTGGTGTAGGAATCACTGGAACTGACTTCTGTGATGTATGATAACCCACAATTATAGGGAATCAATTGTAGCCTCTTTCGATAAGTAAGAGTGTCGAACCCAACGAGGAGCTAAAGGTAGAACAAATATTCCCTCAAGTTCTATCGACCACCGATACAACTTTACGCACGCTTGACGTTCGCTTTACCTAGAACAAGTATGAAACTAGAAGTACTTTGTAGGTGTTTTTGGATAGGTTTGCAAGATAATAATGAGCACATAAATAAAAAGTAGGGGCTGTTTAGATGAAGACACAACTAAATTAGTTTTACTAGAGAGCTTTTTGTCACGAGAAAGTTATTTGTCCCTAGGCAATCGATAACTAGACCGGTAATCATTATTGCAATTTTATTTGAGGGAGAGGCATAAGCTAACAGACTTTCTCTACTTGGATCATATGCACTTATGATTGGAACTCTAGCAAGCATCCGCAACTACTAAAGATCATTAAGGTAAAACCCAACCATAGCATTAAAGCATCAAGTCCTCTTTATCCCATACGCAAACAACCTACTTACTCGGGTCTATGCTTCTATCACTCACGCCACCCACCATAAGCAAATCATGAACATATTGCAAAGCCTACAGCGGGAATCCCTCACGCTTGCGCGACACGGAGAGCACCATAGGACAGCACCAATAATAAAACGTGCAACTCAAACCAATCTTGATCATCAAATAACCCATAGGACAAAACGGATCTACTCAAACATCATAGGATAGCCATACATCATTGGGAAATAATATATAGCGTTGAGCACCATGTTTAAGTAGAGATTACAATGGGTAAGAGAGAGGTTACACCGCTGCATAGAGGGGGGAAGAGTTGGTGATGATGGTGGTGAAGTTGTTGGTGAAGATTGCGGTGATGATGATGGCCACGGAAGCGTTCCGACGCCACCGGAAGAGAAGGGGAGAGGGGGCCCCTTCGTCTTCTTCTTCCTTGACCTCCTCCCTAGATGGGAGAAGGGTTTCCCCTCTGGTCCTTGGCCTCCATGGCGTGGGAGGGGCGAGAGCCCCTCCGAGATTAGATCTGTCTCTCTGTTTCTCTCTATTTCTGCGTTCTCATATTCTGCCCTGGCACCGTTTCTTTTATATCCGAAGATCCGTAACTCCGATTGGGTTGAATCTTTCGCCCAGATTTTTCTCATAAAATTAGCTTTCTTGCGGCAAAAGAAGAGCATCAACCGCCTTACGGGGTGCCCAGAGGGTCCAGGGCGCGCCTGCCCCCCTGGGGTGCGCCCCCTGCCTCGTGGCCCCCTCAGGCACCGTCTCGCGTTGATTTTACTTCCCAAAAATCATAAATATTCCAAAGTAATTCTCCGTCCGTTTTTATCCCGTTTGGACTCCATTTGATATTGGGTTTCTGCGAAACATAAAACATGCAACAAACAGGAACTGGCACTGGGCACTGGATCAATATGTTAGTCCCAAAAATAATATAAAAAGTTGCCAAAAGTATATGAAAGTTGAATAATATTGGCATGGAACAATCAAAAATTATAGATACGACGGAGACGTATCAGCATCCCCAAGCTTAATTCCTGCTCGTCCTCGAGTAGGTAAATGATAAAAAGATAATTTTTGATGTGGAATGCTACCTAGCATAATCTTGATCATGTATCTAATCATGGCATGAATATTAAGATACGAGTGATTCAAAGCAATAGTCTATCATTGGACATAAAAACAATAATACTTCAAGCCTACTAATAAAGCAATCATGTCTTTTCAAAATAACATGGCCAAAGAAAGTTATCCCTACAAAATCATATAGTCTGGCTATGCTCCATCTTCACCACACAAAATATTCAAATCATGCACAACCCCGATGACAAGCCAAGCAATTGTTTCATACTTTTGATGTTCTCAAACCTTTTCAACTTTCACGCAATACATGAGCGTGAGCCATGGACATAGCACTATAGGTGGAATAGAATATGATGGTGGGGGTTATGTGGAGAAGACAAAAAAGGAGAAAGTCTCACATCAACTAGGCGTATCAACGGGCTATGGAGATGCCCATTAATAGATATCAATGTGAGTGAGTAGGGATTGCCATGCAACGGATGCACTAAGAGCTATAAGTGTATGAAAGCTCAAACTGGAAACTAAGTGGGTGTGCATCCAACTTGCTTGCTCATGAAGACCTCGGGCATTTGAGGAAGCCCATCATCGGAATATACAAGCCAAGTTCTATAATGAAAATTCCCACTAGTATATGGAAGTGAAAGCATAGGATACTCTCTCTATGAAGAACATGGTGCTACTCTGAAGCACAAGTGTGGTAAAAGGATAGTAACATTGCCCCTTCTCTCTTTTTCTCTCATTTTTTATTTTTATTTTTTTTATTTTTTTTATTTTTTTGGTGGGCTTCTTTGGCCTCTTTTTTTTATTTGGGCTTCTTTGGCCTCTTTTATTTTTTTGTAAAGTCCGGAGTCTCATCCCGACTTGTGGGGGAATCATAGTCTCCATCATCCTTTCCTCACTGGGGCAATGCTCTAATAATGATGATCATCACACTTTTATTTACTTACAACTCAATATTACAACTTGATATCTGGAACAAAGATATGACTCTATATGAATGCCTCCGGCGGTGTGCCGGGATGTGCAATGATCTAGCGTAGCAAAGATATAAAAAACGAACAAGCCATGAAAATATCATGTTAGCTATCTTACGATCATGCAAAGCAATATGACAATGAATGCTCGAGTCATGTATATGATGATGATGGAAGTTGCATGACAATATATCTCGGAATGGCTATGGAAATGCCATGATAGGTAGGTATGGTGGCTGTTTTGAGGAAGATACAATGAGGCTTATGTGTGATAGAGCGTATCGTATCATGGGGTTTGGATGCACCGGCGAAGTTTGCACCAACTCTCGAGGTGAGAAAGGGCAATGCACGGTACCGAAGAGGCTAGCAATGATGGAAGGGTGAGAGTGCGTATAATCCATGGACTCAACATTAGTCATAAAGAACTCACATACTTATTGCAAAAATCTATTAGTCATCGAAACAAAGCACTATGCGCATGCTCCTAGGGGGGTAGATTGGTAGGAAAAGATCATCGCTCGTCCCCGACCGCCACTCATAAGGAAGACAATCAATAAATAAATCATGCTCCGACTTCATCACATAACGGTTCACCATACGTGCATGCTACGGGAATCACAAACTTCAACACAAGTATTTCTACAATCCACAACTACCCACTAGCATGACTCTAATATCACCATCTTTATATCGCAAAACTATTGCAAGGAATCAAACATATCATATTCAGTGATCTACAAGTTTTATGTAGGATTTTATGACTAACCATGTGAATGACCAATTCCTGTCAACTCTCTAAATAGATATAAGTGAAGCAAGAGAGTTTCATTCTTTCTACAAAAGATATGCCCACGCTCTAACAAATATAAGTGAAGCAAAAGAGCATTTTACAAATGACGGTTTTCTATGTGAAGAGAAACAGGCAATCCAAACTTCAAATGATATAAGTGAAGCACATGAAGCATTCTATAAAGCCATACTCAAAAGATATAAGTGAAGTGCATAGAGCATTCTATAAATAAACCAAGGACTATCTCATACCAGCATGGTGCATAAAAGAAAATTGAAAACTAAATGCAAAAGACGCTCCAAGATTTGCACATATCGCATGAACGAAACGAATCCGAAAACATACCGATACTTGTTGAAGAAAGAGGGGATGCCTTCCGGGGCATCCCCAAGCTTAGACGCTTGAGTCTCCTTGAATATTTACTTGGGGTGCCTTGGGCATCCCCAAGCTTGAGCTCTTGCCTCTCTTCCTTCTTCTCACATCGAGACCTTCTCGATCATCGAACACTTCATCCACACAAAACTTCAACAAAAAACTTGGTAAGATCCGTTAGTATAATAAAGCAAATCACTACTCTAAGTACTGTTGCAAACCAATTCATATTTTGTTTTTGCATTATAGATTCTGTAATATAACTTTTCCATGGCTTAATCCACTGATAGAAATTGATAGTTTCATCAAAACAAGCAAACTATGCATCAAAAACAGAATCTGTCTAAAACAGAACAGTCTGTAATAATCTGAACATTCACCATACTTCTAGTACTTGAAAAATTATGCCAAAATTAGGAAAAATAAACAATTTGTATTTAAAGACAGTGCAAAAAGTTTCAGAACCATTCGACGTTCCAGTAAAGAATGAAATATCGCGCACTACAGCCAAAGTTTCTGTCCTGCACCGTACAAACCAACAAGCATTGTAAACATCCTAAAGGCAAACCTTAGCACATTATTTTTATAATACAATGAAATTGTACTAGGGGATAATTATTTCTGTTGAAAATTTTCTGTAATCAAGGTTCACAAAGTTTCCGTGAGCATGAACAAAGTTCAAGGCTAGCTCCCACTTCAACAATGCTCGTCTTTCTTACTTTCGCTTTTCTTTTTGAAAAAGTTTTGGGTTCCCCTCTTTATTTTTTTTGTTTTTAAACTATATGAAAGCACTCAACAGAAATAAATGACTCTCTAAAACTTCCGGGTTGTCTCCCTAGCAGCGCTTTCTTTAAAGCCATTAAGCTAGGCATATAGTGCCCAAGTAGTGAATCCACCCGGATCCCAAGGTATATCGAAGCCAATTTTAATTAGCAATGATTTGTAATTTAGTAGTGAGCACAAAGCAACATATATCATGTAATGACGAAGTCTAACTCTCTTCCTATGCATCGGCATGTCATAAAAGAACAATTCATGCACACATAGTAAAGGCCAATGCATAGTATAAACAGTTTCTTGCAATTTTATCGTGTGGGAAACATAGAGAGGTGGAGATATAGTTCCTCTCTCGTAATAATTGCAAGTAGGAGCAGCAAGCACATGCATATTATACTCATCAAAATCATCATGTGTAGTAGTAGAAGGCAACCCATCAATATAATCCTTAATAAGCACAAACTTCTCCGATATAGTGTAGTTTGGAGAATTCAAAAATATAATAGGACTATCATGTGTGGGTCTTCAGGGGCATATCTCGCGTTCAGTTGGTGGATGGTGCGACCACTTTGTTTTGGAAAGATCTGTGGGCGCGTGATGTGCTTCATGACTCTCACCCGCGTGCCTTCTCATTCACTTTGGATGAAGACATCTCAGTTGCTGACTTCTGGGCCTCCAACGATCTGCATGAAACCTTCCACCTCCCCGTGTCACCGCTCGCATTGGAAGAAATACGTGACGTGCAGCTAACCTTGACCAAGATCTGCCCTTCCACATCGATTACTAATGTTTGGCACTACATTTGGGGCGCGGCCACTTTCAGACCTAAGGACTACTATTCCTATTTCTTTAGAGATGCCCAAACCGACCCCATGTTCAAGCACCTGTGGAAATCAAAATGTACAATGAAGTTGAAGGTGTTTGGTTGGCTGCTTTTTCACGACAGACTCAACACACGTAATATGTTGAAGCGAAGGCACTTTAACATCGGAGATGATTTTGACTGTCTCCTCTACGGGCTTCCAATCGAAGAAACAGTGGACCATATGATCTTCACCTGTGATTTTAGAAGGACATGCTGGACCAAACTTGGTATTCAATGGACCCCCTTTGTTAACCGTCTCACTGCCCTCAAGTTGAACAGAGAATCCTGGCGTGACCCATTTTTCATGGAAATTTTTCTCACTGCCGGATGGAGCCTATGGAAGGAAAGGAATAACAAACACTTTCGTGGAGTTGACCCTACTGTTGGGTCCTGGTTTTCACGCTTCAAAAATGACCTAGGTCAACTCCAGCATAGAGTCAAAGAGGCCCATAGAGGCTCATTTGTTAATCTTTGTACTGCTCTAGGTTGATAGTTTCTATCTCTTTTCTTACCTGACTCCTCCTGTGGAGAGCTGGTATTTCACCCCCTCCCTGGTCTGTGGGGAGGGGGAGTAGATGGTTAGCAGAGTCATGCAACTTATATGTCTATGTAAACACCCCATTTATATAGATATATAAAAACACAGTGGGAGTTCTCTCCTACTGTCAATTCCCTCAAAAAAACAATTTCATGTTTAACATAAGGAACTATAGCAAGTTCATCTCCATGAGCATAATTCATATTGGCATCTTGGCCACAAGCATAGCAAGCATCATCAAAAAGGGATATTTCAAAAGAATCAACGTGATCATAGCAATTATCATAGCATTCATCCTTCGGTAAGCATGAAGGGAAATTAAACAATGTATGAGTTGAAGAGTTACTCTCATTAGAAGGTGGGCACGGGTGATCAATCCGCTCTTCCTCCTTTTGTTCTTCGCTCTCCTCCTCATCTTTTTCATCCAATGAGCTCACAGTTTCAGCAATTTCTTTTTCCATAGATTCCTGCAAAATATTAGTCTCTTCTGGGATAGCGGAGACTTTCTCAATAAACGCATCAATATCGGAATTGTATTAATAATTCTCATAACAATATTTAAGGATAGCTAAATTTTCAGGTCTGTAAATAGCATCATAAAGATTTTCATATTCTTTGAACATAGATTCAATTTCATAAGCACCCATAAAAGCAACAAATTATTTTATTTGTTCCACATCATAGTAGTCATATATACCTCTAGCATCAGAAGCCAAAGTTTCATTATCATTAAATTTGCATAAAAAGGGAAGGTGTGGAGCCTTCATCCTAGAGCAACAAGTATAATCATATCTCAACCATAGTTGCCTAGCATACCATTTCAACATATAGATTTGATCCCATAATAGTTTCCGTTTTGAGTTCAAGCGATAATCCTTAAAGTATTCACGTTGATCCAACATGTCTCCCATCACCAAATTGAATGGGGTTTTCTCTGGATTATCAAAGTAGAACATAATATCTGTCACATAACGAGCATCGAGGGTTTTAGGACGTTCCCCATCCCCATGAGCAGCAAGTACACCTATTTTTTTGGTATTTCGTGTTCCATATCCATAACTAAAGATAGAGAACAACTAAGAACAGTAAATAAAAATTACTTAGTGATAAAGCAAACAAGCACACACGAGAATATTCACCCCACGCTATGACTCCCCGGCAACGGCGCCAGAAAAAGGTCTTGATAACCCACAAGTATAGGGGATCAATTGTAGCCTCTTTCGATAAGTAAGAGTGTCAAACCCAACGAGGAGCTAAAGGTAGAACAAATATTCCCTCAAGTTCTATCGACCACCGATACAACTTTACGCACGCTTGACGTTCGCTTTACCTAGAACAAGTATGAAACTAGAAGTACTTTGTAGGTGTTTTTGGATAGGTTTGCAAGATAATAAAGAGCACATAAATAAAAGTAGGGGCTGTTTATATGAAGACACAACTAAATTAGTTTTAGTAGAGAGCTTTTTGTCATGAGAAAGTTATTTGTCCCTAGGCAATCGATAACTAGACCGGTAATCATTATTGCAATTTTATTTGACGGAGAGGCATAAGATAACATACTTTCTCTACTTGGATCATATGCACTTATGATTGGAACTCTAGCAAGCATCCGCAACTACTAAAGATCATTAAGGTAAAACCTAACCATAGCATTAAAGCATCAAGTCCTCTTATCCCATACGCAAACAACCCTACTTACTCGGGTCTGTGCAAATCATGAACATATTGCAAAGCCTACAGCGGGAATCCCTCACGCTTGCGTGACACGGAGAGCACCATAGGACAGCACCAATAATAAAACATGCAACTCAAACCAATCTTGATCATAAAATATCCCATAGGACAAAACAGATCTACTCAAACATCATAGGATAGCCATACATCATTGGGAAATAATATATAGCGTTGAGCACCATGTTCAAGTAGAGATTACAGCGGGTAAGAGAGAGGTTACACCGCTGCATAGAGGGGGGAAGAGTTGGTGATGATGGTGGTGAAGTTGTTGGTGAAGATTGCGGTGATGATGATGGCCACGGCAGCGTTCTGACGCCACCGGAAGAGAAGGGGAGAGGGGGGCCCTTCGTCTTCTTCTTCCTTGACCTCCTCCCTAGATGGGAGAAGGGTTTCCCCTCTGGTCCTTGGCCCCCATGGCGTGGGAGGGGCGAGAGCCCCTCCGAGATTGGACCTGTCTCTCTGTTTCTCTCTGTTTCTGCGTTCTCATATTCTGCCCTAGCACCGTTTCTTTTATATTCGGAGATCCGTAACTCCGATTGGGTTGAATCTTTCGCCCAGATTTTTCTCATAAAATTAGCTTTCTTGCGGCAAAAGAAGAGCGTCAACCGCCTTACGGGGTGCCCACGAGGGTCCAGGGCGCACCTGCCCCGTGGGGCGCGCCCCCTGCCTCGTGGCCCCCTCGGGCACCGTCTCGCGTTGATTTTTTACTTCCCAAAAATCATAAATATTCCAAAATAATTCTCCGTCCGTTTTTATCCCGTTTGGACTCCGTTTGATATTGGGTTTCTGCGATCAATATGTTAGTCCCAAAAATAATATAAAAAGTTGCCAAAAGTATATGAAAGTTGAATAATATTGGCATGGAACAATCAAAAATTATAGATACGACGGAGACGTATCAATGTACTACTTTCCAACTCGGGAGAAGGTACAATTGCCTCATCAAGTTCTACTTTCCTCCCACTCACTTCTTTCGAGAGAAACTCCTTCTCTAGAAAGGATCCATTCTTAGCAACGAATGTCTTGCCTTCGGATCTGTGATAGAAGGTGTACCCAACAGTCTCCTTTGGGTATCCTATGAAGACACATTTCTCCGATTTGGGTTCGAGCTTATCAGGTTGAAGCTTTTTCACATAAGCATCGCAGCCCCAAACTTTAAGAAACGACAACTTGGGTTTCTTGCCAAACCACAGTTCATAAGGTGTCGTCTCAACGGATTTAGATGGTGCCCTATTTAACGTGAATGTAGCTGTCTCTAAAGCATAACCCCAAAACGATAGCGGTAAATCAGTAAGAGACATCATAGATCGCACCATATCTAATAAAGTGCGGTTACGACGTTCGGACACACCATTACACTGTGGTGTTCCGGGTGGCGTGAGTTGCGAAACTATTCCGCATTGTTTCAAATGAAGACCAAACTCGTAACTCAAATATTCTCCTCCACGATCAGATCGTAGAAACTTTATTTTCTTGTTACGATAATTTTCCACTTCACTCTGAAATTCTTTGAACCTTTCAAATGTTTCAGACTTATGCTTCATTAAGTAGATATACCCATATCTACTCAAATTATCTGTGAAGGTCAGAAAATAACAATACCCGCCGCGAGCCTCAATATTCATCGGACCACATACTTCAGTATGTATGATTTCCAATAAATCTGTTGCTCGCTCCATTGTTCCGGAGAACGGAGTTTTAGTCATCTTGCCCATGAGGCATGGTTCGCAAGTACCAAGTGATTCATAATCAAGTGATTCCAAAAGTCCATCAGAATGGAGTTTCTTCGTGTGCTTTACACCAATATGACCCAAATGGCAGTGCCACAAATAAGTTGCACTATCATTATCAACTTTGCATCTTTTGGCTTCAACATTATGAATATGTGTGTCACTACTATCGAGATTCAACAAAAATAGACCACTCTTCAAGGGTGCATGACCATAAAAGATATTACTCATATAAATAGAACAACCATTATTCTTGGATTTAAATGAATAATCGTCTCGCATCAAACAAGATCCAGATATAATGTTCATGCTTAATGCTGGCACCAAATAACAATTATACATGTGTAAAACTAATCCGAAGGTAGATGTAGAGATAGCGTGCCGACGGCGATCACATCGACTTTGGAACCATTTCCCACATGCATCGTCACCTCGTCCTTAGACAATCTTCGCTTAATCCGTAGTCCCTGTTTCGAGTTGCAAATATTAGCAACAGAACCAGTATCAACACTCAGGTACTACTGCGAGCATTAGTAAGGTACACATCAATAACATGTATATCACATATACCTTTGTTCACCTTGCCATCCTTCTTATCCGCCAAATACTTGGGGCAGTTCCGCTTCCAGTGACCAGTCCCTTGGCAGTAGAAGCACTCAGTCTCAGGCTTAGGTCCAGACTTGGGCTTCTTCACTTGAGCAGCAACTTGCTTGCTGTTCTTTTTGAAGTTCCCCTTCTTCCCTTTACCCTTTTTCTTGAAACTGGTGGTCTTGTTGACCATCAACACTTGATGACCCTTCTTGATTTCTACCTCTGCAGCCTTTAGCATTGCGAAGAGCTCGGGAATCGTCTTATCCATCCCTTGCATGTTATAGTGCATCACGAAGCTTTTGTAGCTTGGTGGCAGTGATTGAAGAACTCTGTCAATGACACTATCAACTGGAAGATTAACTCACAGCTGAGTCAAGTGATTATGATACCCAAACATTTTGAGTATATGTTCACTCATAGAACTATTCTCCTCCATTTTGCAGCTATAGAACTTATTGGAGACTTCATATCTCTCAATCCGGGCATTTGCTTGAAATACTAACTTCAATTCCTGGAACATCTCATATGCTCCATGAAGTTCAAAACATCATTGAAGTCCCGGTTCTAAGCCGTAAAGCATGGCACACTGAACTATCGAGTAGTCATCAGCTTTGCTCTGCCAGGCGTTCACAACGTCTGGTGTTGCTCCTATAGCGGGTCTTGCACCTAGCGGTGCTTCCAGGACATAAATCCTCTGTGCAGCAATGAGGATAATCCTCAAGTTATGAACCCAGTCCGTGTAGTTGCTGCCATCATCTTTCAACTTAGCTTTCTCTAGGAACGCATTAAAATTCAAAGGAACAGTAGCACGGGGCATTGATCTACAACAACATAGACATGCAAAATACTATCAGGTACTAAGTTCATGACAAATTAAAGTTCAATTAATCATATTACTTAAGAACTCCCACTTAGATAGACATCCCTCTAATCATCTAAGTGATCACGTGATCCAAATCAACTAAACCATGTCCGATCATCACGTGAGATGGAGTAGTTTTCAATGGTGAACATCACTATGTTGATCATATCTACTATATGATTCACGCTCGACCTTTCGGTCTCAGTGTTCTGAGGCCATATCTGCATATGCTAGGCTCGTCAAGTTTAACCCGAGTATTCTGCATGTGCAAAACTGGCTTGCACTCGTTGTATGTGAACGTAGAGCTTATCACACCCGATCATCACGTGGTGTCTCGGCACGATGAACTTTCGCAACGGTGCATACTCAGGGAGAACACTTGTACCTTGAAATTTAGTGAGAGATCATCTTATAATGCTACCGCCAAACTAAGCAAAATAATAAGATGCATAAAGGATAAACATCACATGCAATCAATATAAGTGATATGATATGGCCATCATCATCTTGTGGCTTTGATCTCCATCTCCAAAGCACCGTCATGATCACCATCGTCACCAGCGTGACACCTTGATCTCCATCGTAGCATCGTTGTTGTCTCCCCAACTATTGCTTCTACGACTATCACTACCGCTTAGTGATAAAGTAAAAACAATTACATGGCAATTGCATTGCATACAATAAAGCGACAACCATATGGCTCCTGCCAGTTGCTGATAACTCTGTTACAAAACATGATCATCTCATACAATAAAATTTAGCATCATGTCTTGACCATATCACATCTCCGACGCCCCCGATTCAATCATACACTAATCATACACGCAAACGTGTACGATCAAGATCAGGGACTCACGGGAAGATATCAAAACACCTCTAAAATAAAATAAGTCATACAAGCATCATAATACAAGCCAGGGGCCTCGAGGGCTCGAATACAAGTGCTCGATCATAGACGAGTCAGCGGAAGCAACAATATCTAAGTACAGACATAAGTTAAACAAGGTGCCATAAGACGGCTAGCACAAACTGGGATACAGATCGAAAGAGGCGTAGGCCTCCTGCCTGGGATCCTCCTAAACTACTCCTAGTCGTCAGCGGCCTGCACGTAGTAGTAGGCACCCTCGGTGTAGTAGGGGTCATCGTCAACGGTGGCGTCTGGCTCCTGGGCTCCAACATCTGGTTGCGACGTCCGAGAAGAAGAGGAAAAGAGGGAGCAAAGCAACCGTGAGTACTCACCCAAAGTACTCGCAAGCAAGGATGTACACTACATATGCATGGGAATCTGTGTAAAGGGGCGATGTCTGTGGACTGAACTGCAGAATGCCAGAATAAGAGGGGGATAGCTAGTCATATCGAAGACTACGCTTCTGGTAGCCTCCATCTTGCAGCATGTAGAAGAGAGTAGATGATAAGTTCACCAAGTATCATCGCATAGCATAATCCTACCTGGCGATCCTCCCCTCGTCGCCCTGTGTGAGAGCGATCACCGGGTTATATCTGGCACTTGGAAGGGTGTGTTTTATTAAGTATCCGGTTCTAGTTGTCATAAGGTCAAGGTACAACTCCGGGTCGTCCTGTTACCGAGGATCACGGCTATTCGAATAGATAAACTTCCCTGCAGGGGTGCACCACATTTCCCAACACGCTCGATCCCCTTTGCCGGACAAACTTTCCTGGGTCATGCCCGGCCTCGGAAGATCAACATGTCGTAGCCCCACCTAGGCACAACAGAGAGGTCAGCACGCCGGTCTAATTCCTATGCACGCAGGGGTCTGGGCCCATCACCCATTGCACACCTGCATGTTGCATGGGCGGCCGGTGAGCAGACCTAGCAACCCCCATTACAAAGGAAGTTGCGTTACGCGGTCCAACCCGGCGCGCGCCGCTCATTCGCTGACATCAAGAAGGCTTCGGCTGATACCACGACGTCGAGTGCCCATAACTGTTCCCGCGTAGTTGGTTAGTGCGTATAGGCCAGTGGCCAGACTCAGATCAAATACCAAGATCTCGTTAAGCGTGTTATTTTGAAGCAACCGCGGACGCCGATCAGGGCCAGGCCCACCTCTCACCTAGGTGGTCTCAACCTACCCTGTCGCTCCATCACAAAGTAACAGGCGGGGGCCGTCGGGAACCCAGGCCCACCTCTACCGGGATGGAACCACCTGTCCTTTCAGCCCCCTCATCGGAATCACTTGCGGGTACTCTACGAGCCGACCCGACTTTAGTCACCACATGTATCATATAATATGTATGTAAGTATATACCCGTGATCACCTCCCCTGTGATCATGGCCCGGTAGTATAGCATGGCAGACGGACAAGAATGTAGGGCCACTTATGGAATACTAGCATCCTATACTAAGCATTTAGGATTGCAGATAAGGGTAACAACTGTAGCAACAATGACAGGCTATGCAGCAGAATAGGATTAACCGAAATCAGTAACATGCTACACTACTCTAATGCAAGCAGTAGAGAGAAGGAATAGGCGATATCTGGTGATCAAGGGGGGCTTGCCTGGTTGCTCTTGCAAGGAGGGGTCGTCGACACTGTAGTCGATCGGGCAACAGCGACGTCAGTCTCGTAGTCTACCAGAGAAGAAGAGGGGGAAGAAAACAGTAAATACGGAGCAAACACAACATCACAAAACATAACGAGGCAATACGCGGTGCTAGGGGTGACCTAATGCAGTACTAGGTGCTACCGGCGAAGGGGGGAACCATCCGGGAAAGTGTTCCCGGTGTTTGGCATTTTCGGACAGATGAAATGGAGGGGGACGGTTGCATGTTCGCTATGCTAGGGACATGTGGCGGACGAACGGGCTACATATCCGGATTTGTCTCGTCGTTCTGAGCAACTTTCATGTACAAAGTTTTTCCATCCGAGCTATGGTTTATTTTATATTAATTTTAAAAGATTTAATCAATTTTCTAGATTTATCCATCTAATTAATTGTAACATTATCCAGAATAGTGTCTGCTGATATCAACATGATGCAATGCTGAGGTCATCAGTCAACAGTGCGGTTGACTTGGTCAACAAACATGTGGGTCCCGGTTGTCATAGACTGTTAGCTAATTAACCTAGTTAATTAGTTTAATCTAAACAGATTAATTAGGTTAATTAAACATAAATAATTAAGTTAATTAATTTAGTTAATTAATTATTTACTTATTTAATATTTTTATTTATTATTATTATTATTTTAAAATTCTTTTTTAAAAACGTTCTGGGGCTGGGCCCCACGTGTCATAGGCACGGGGCTTAACGGGCACTGGGTTTCGGGCACAGGGGCACGGCCACGAGCGCCCGGTGGAACGAGCATGGCCACTGGCCTCGGGCGAGACCAAAGGCGCGGCGGGGGCCGGTCCGGCCGGCGGCGGCGAGGCAGGCTGGGCGAGGCGGGGGCCGGTCCGGCCGGCGGCGGCGAGGCAGGCTGGGCGAGGCGGGGCGTTGGACCGGGCGGCGGCGGCGAGGCAGGCGAGGGGCGGAGCCCCAAGGCGGCAAGCAGCGGGGGGGGGGGGGGCGAGGCGGAACGCGGCGGCTTGGCGATGGAGGCGGGAGCGAGGTAGGGACGAGCGGACGGGCGTAGGAGAGGAGCAGCGGCGCCGGGGGGAATGGGGCGCGAGCGGGCGGAATTGGGCGAGCGGGCTGCAGGCGAAGGCGGGCGGCAGCGAGGCCACGCACGGGCGCGCGTGCACAGGCTGCAGCGGCGAGCAGCGTTGACAGAAGCAGAGGCAGTAGCGCAGCTGCAGCGGAGCAACGGCAACGAGTAGTGGCGGTGCGGGGTGGGCGGTGAGAGCGGCGCCCGGCGACAGCAGCAGCCGCGTGTTCGTGCGCGACGCGAGGGAGGAGCGGGGCCGCGGTGTGGTCGGCGAGTGCGGGGGGAGGGGGAACGCGGTGATGTGGGGACGTGCGCGCGCAGGTGGAGCAGTGCAGCAGTAGCAGCGGTCTGCGGGAGCGGGGCGAGGCAGGAAGGCGGAGGGAGGAGCCGCACTGCAGGGAGCGGTCCAGGCGCGGCCCGTGCGGCGGCGTGCTCGTGCGGGACGGCGCGAGGAGCAGTGAGGAAGAGAAGCGGGGCTCACTGGGGTCGTAGGGAATGGGCATCGGGGCTTGGGGAGGACGACGGGGACGACGGCGTCAGAGACGGGGAGGCAGACCGACGAGGTGGCATGCTCGAGGCGGCGAGGGGCGTCGGGTTCGTTCCCCCTCCCGATCCAGATCGGGATCGAGAGGTGGGGGAAGCAGACGAGGGGGAGAGTGGGAGGAGAGAGTGGGTGGGTGGTTAGGGTTTTCCCCCTGGTGGGGTTATGGAGGGGGGGGGGGTTGGGCCGGTTGGTGGCCTGGCCGACTGGGCCGTCTGGCCCAGTTGGCCAAGGGGGGGTCCTTCCTTCTTTCTTTTGCTCTTTTGTATTTTCCTTTTCTTTTATTTATTTCCTTTATTCTAGAGCATTTTTAGTATTTTCTAAAACAAGTGTTTGCTTCAGAATAATTACCTATGTAATATTTGGCACTAACCGAACATTTTTGTTTTAATGTTTGAAAACTTTGGTTGTTTGACAAAAATTCAAATTTGAATTCGAATCGTTTTGAACTAACGTGAGATTAGCGACACTGACAGAGGTGACGTGGCATCTTTAGCAGAGGTTTACTGTAGCTTAATTATCCGGGCGTCACAATTCTCCTCCACTACAAGAAATCTCGTCCCGAGATTTAAGAGGCGGAGTAAAGGGCCAAGCTTCGGGACACGAAATTCTAGCGAGTGTTCTCGGTCTTAGTTGCTCTTCTCGAAGAGGTCGATGCATTACATTGATGTCTTCTTTTCTCTACTTCATATCATCATGATGAAGTTGCCGTCCTTCCTTCAGGATCTTCACCGTACTTATGAAAGGATAAGAGGGGAAAACTCTATAAGGACAGATTCTAACAAGATAGAGCATCAGACGGTTAACTCGGGGAAGAAGCATAAGTATCTCTCGAATTGAAACTTAAGAAGATATCGAGAGCAAAGTAAGAAGGTACCATGAGAAGTTTCGAGCGGGCAGGCAATCGTTCGATGCCTGAAACAGGGCATGAAAGGGGCTTAAAGCAATGGGAATAAGTATTGTGTCTGATACTAGAATTGATGATCTCTCAGAAGGTGGCTCGTGAATTACTTACGAGGCCACGCACGAGGAACAACCTTGGGAACAGGGGGTTTACAGGAGAGTCAGGTTTTGATCATGTGGAACTGTGGGTTATGGGCCCACCATGTGGGTTAAAAGTAGGAAGGGCGGTGACGTCTTGCACGATCATGTAAGCAAGGCATGTTAGAGGATAGTCGGTCGGTTATGTCGGCAACAACATCGGTACCAAGGGTGAGGGACGAAGAGAACCATTTTCCTGCTCGTTTGAACGAGGCGGACCAATAGGCAAAGTTCTCGTCCATTGGCGGTTACCGGAATGCCATCAACAGTAGAAACAGGGTCTCATTGACAGAGTTGTACACCGAGGTGTTTACATAAGCAGTGAATTATTACTGATTAGATCATATAGATCACAAGGTAGGTTAAACAAACCAATGTAAAGGAAAATGTGATCATCAAATTAAACAGAACAATGGAAAGGAAAATGTGTTTAAACACATATTTCAGGGGGTATATCCTTCCCCAGGACAAGCAGAGCATGATATCCATGACAGGATAGAAAGTAGAAAACCATTTAGGTAAGGGGAGAGGAATTTCATAACATTACCCATACAACGGTGTTTGGATAATTGATAAAGAAATTTTAGCATTGTGCTTTAAATTTTCTTATCGAAGATCGGAGTGCCACAGACATGCTTCAAGATAGCATTGACTTGGTCTTCAAGCAAAGGTCGGACTTTGGATACACAACGGATCCACCAGGAACAACTTATAGAATAAGTCTTACAAATTCCTCCTAGAAGAATGGCTAACCTTGCCAAAAAGGAAACTATAACAATAGGTCCTCCAGCCAGGGGTGCTGGGCATGACATCACCTTACCAGGTCATATAAAGGCCAACGTTATAACTCTTGGAAAAATGTTCCAACCATCATATCTGACCGAGATTCAGATCTGATTGGTGCCAGGATACATCAAACTCAGGATGCCTAAGAAGAAAAAGGCGCAACACAAATTGATGGGATGACATTGCAATATTCTCGAGAAATGAACTAAGGAAGCGAGTTCTGAAACAAGAATTCATCATTAAACCAAGGAGAGGATGAGGAGGTGGCCGAGGGACTCAGCGACAATTCATCAAGAATTCCAAAAGATGGATTTCCACCATTATGTGAACAAGGAGATAACATTTGTCAGATCAAATGATATAAGAAGCTATGCTCGAGGAAAACATACTCAGTTAAACATTGGTTGAAAGGTGTACCCGAAACATGGGCTTAGGTAGGATGATCAATGTTAGAATGGTGATTCGATAACCAGTGGTCTAAGAATGAAATGTCGACCATTAACTCCAAAGCAATAAGGTTGCTAGAAGATTTGAATTCGCACGTCATAGTCCAATTGTCGGTATCCCGGCTAGAAACAACACAAGAAAGAATGGTAATGGTGAGGAGTATCACTATACCAAGAATTCTTAAGAGGTGGAGCAATTCTCACTACATCCTTGACATAAAAGACGGTAACACTTCCAGGTTGAACATAACATAAGTTGGGTAGCAAGGAACTCGAGGTACAACATAGAACAATATCAAGTTTGTGTAGGCAAGGAATCAAAGAAGTTTTTGATGATAACACAATTCATCGAGGAGAAAGGATGGTATTTCTCATCACGAATTCGATTAATATCCTGGAAGAGCTCAGAATGTTGATGATGATCACAACACATTTGTCAAGAGATTTCATGAAGATGTAATCAATCAGCGATGACATCCAGTCACAGGAATGATGAAGCGAAAGATTATGGGAACCAAGGGTGCGACACAAACTCGAAATCAAGCTTGTTGTTCAAGGCGAAATGATATGACAAGGAAGATCGACGTAAGGTTAGCTCATCATCGAAAGTTGTGCTCCGGGATTAAGGACCAAGTAGCACAGTTAAAATTTAGTAATATAATGATATAGCCGATTAGGCTAGGAATGACTCGAAGGTTTATTAAACTCCTCAACAACAAAGTACTGGGAGTACTGAATCTCAGTGTTGATTTGATTCACAAATCGATGTCCTTGGTTGATGACAACCCAGAACCCGTGGAGTGACTATGATGGGGCAAGGAACTACTTCATCAGAAATTCATAAGATGAAGTGCAATGGGTTGATATCCTCGAGATACCGGGGGTAATACTCGAAGGTAGAACAAAATAGAGGTTGGGCAGGTGTACTGATCTGCAGAAGGCAAGTACTTTAACTTGTCAGACAATTAGAATCAAAGGAGAACAATCATGGTCGGAACCATGGCTGCAAAGGATCAATTCACAGATACCAGATGATATTTATCAAGGAAATAGTTATTATTACAAGAAGCTTCCATAATAGGCTCAACATCGTGTCCATGGGCATGAACACATAGTTCAAGGTCGACTCCCACTTCTCTAATGCATAACCTTTCATTCACTCCTCGCCTTCGACGAAGTTGTAGTGTTGAAATTTTATCTGACATAACAACATTAGAGTATGACCCGTAGTAGTTTTCCGGGTTCACACAGATTAGAAAAGGCGTAGGTTCAACCCATTAGGGCCTCTTAGGAACATATACCACAAACTTAAAGAGTAAATAACACAAGCTCGAAGGTAGAGCATGGTTGACAAAAGGAGAGGATGCAATTTACCAAAGGCATTATGTATCAGGGAAGAACTCACAAGGTGGTTAAATATGAGGGCACTGTCGGATAATAATCCAACCAAGGATCTGGTGGTCCACAAGGGATCTGACGTGAGTATCAATGTTCAACCAGAAGAAGTAATGCAAGGGCATCAGATTGTAGAAATATATGGATAACTTCAATGCTTAGATACAAAGGAAATATTATTTCCAAATCGGGGAATCAGAAGCAGAGGCTCTGATCAAAAGATAAACAAGTTGAATAGTCATAGATCGACATTCAATCAAGGTTTGATTTGCCGAGAGCCAACTCATGTCCGGAGTGACGTCTGAGGCCGGAAGAACAAATTCTAGGGTCTGATTGAGAATTGCGAGCATTCGCATCATATTGAATCAAAAGACTCAAATTATAATGACAAAGGATGCCAATAAGATTACCAGACTTATGGTATTAATCATAATGAAAGCAAGCAAGTAATTCCAGAGAAATAGGTTGCTGAGGATTTTCGAAAGATCGAATGGTATTTCGAAGACTTTGTGAAACATACGGACAACTAGGGATGGGCGGATACTCGGGAAGTGCGAGGAATTATCCGTAGGGGTATTCATGTGGCAAAGAACTGCAAGGCAGTAGGCACAAGATATTCTCGGATCAATAGAGAGAATTTCGGGGTATCTTGTAATAACAAGATCAGCTGGTAATAAAAGTAGGAACGACAAGTGCATGTATTTATCCACAGGGATATTTCGATGGTAGGGAATTGAAAAAGCAACGGGCACAAAGTCTCGAGAGAACATCAGAGGGTATCTTCGGAATCTCCTGGTGCAGCAGGCGATCATCTGTGATAAGGGCTCTCCGGGAGAAAGTATTTACGAGAACCTAGAGTTAGAGTTAGCAAGATCATTTAACCCGAATAGGAGAGAGATCAGAGTCCCAAAGTATAGACGAGGAGTAAAAGATCCTAATACCACCCAATGGCGACGTGGGACCGTAAGGCACACAGCCATGTTAGTAAAAGTTTTGCAATGACTAGACTCAACTTCGGCCAAGGAGTTTGGAAGGGGGATTCCTACAGGAAGTTGGCTCTAATACCAACTTGTGACGCCCCCGATTCAATCGTACACTAATCATACGCGCAAACGTGTACGATCATGATCAGGGACTCACGGGAAGATATCACAACACAAATCTAAAATAAAATAAGTCATACAAGCATCATAATACAAGCCAGGGGCCTCGAGGGCTCGAATACAAGTGCTCGATCATAGACGAGTCAGCGGAAGCAACAATATCTGAGTACAGACATAAGTTAAACAAGGTGCCATAAGATGGCTAGCACAAACTGGGATACAAATCGAAAGAGGCGTAGGCCTCCTGCCTTGGATCCTCCTAAACTACTCCTAGTCGTCGACGGCCTACACGTAGTAGTAGGCACCCTTGGTGTAGTAGGGGTCGTCGTCAACGGTGGCGTCTGGCTCCTGGGCTCCAACATCTGGTTGCGACGTCCGAGAAGAAGAGGAAAAGTGGGAGCAAAGCAACCGTGGGTACTCATCCAAAGTACTCGCAAGCAAGGATCTACACTACATATGCATGGGATCTGTGTAAAGGGGCAATGTCTGTGGACTGACCTGCAGAGTGCTAGAATAAGAGGGGGATAGCTAGTCCTGTCGAAGACTATGCTTCTGGCAGCCTCCATCTGCAGCATGTAGAAGAGAGTATATGGTAAGTTCACCAAGTATCATCGCATAGCATAATCCTACCTGGCGATCCCCCCCTCGTCGCCGTGTGTGAGAGTGATCACCGGGTTATATCTGGCACTTGGAAGGGTGTGTTTTATTAAGTATCCGGTTCTAGTTGTCATAAGGTCAAGGTACAACTCCGGGTCGTCCTGTTACCGAGGATCACGGCTATTCGAATAGATAAACTTCCGTGCAGGGGTGCACCACATTTCCCAACACGCTCGATCCCCTTTGGCCGGACAAACTTTCCTGGGTCATGTCTGGCCTCGGAAGATCAACACTTCGCAGCCACACCTAGGCACAACAGAGAGGTCAGCATGCCGGTCTAAATCCTATGCGCGCAAGGGTCTGGGCCCATTGCGCACCTGCACGTTGCATGGGCGGCCGGTGAGCAGACCTAGAGAACCCCCATTACAAAGGAAGTTGTGTTATGCGGTCCAACCTGGCGCGCGCCGCTCAGTCACTGACGTCAAGAAGACTTCGGCTGATACCACGACGTCGAGTGCCCATAACTATTCCCGCGTAGTTGGTTATTGCGTATAGTCCAGTGGCCAGACTCAGATCAAGTACCAAGATCTCGTTAAGCGTGTTATTTTGAAGCAACCGCGGACGCCGATCAGGGCCAGGCCCACCTCTCATAGGTGGTCTCAACCTACCCTGTCGCTCTGCCACAAAGTAACAGGCGGGGGCCGTCGGGAACCCAGGCCCACCTCTACCGGGATGGAACCACCTGTCCTTTCAGCCCCCTCATCGGAATCACTTGCGGGTACTCTACGAGCCGACCCGACTTTAGTCACCACATGTATCATATAATATCTATGTAAGTATATACCCGTGATCACCTCCCCTGTGATCACGACCCGGTAGTATAGCATGGCAGACGGACAAGAATGTAGGGCCACTGATGGAATACTAGCATCCTATACTAAGCATTTAGGATTGCAGGTATGGGTAACAACTGTAGCAACAATGACAGGCTATGCAGCAGAATAGGATTAACCGAAAGCAGTAACATGCTACACCACTCTAATGCAAGCAGTAGAGAGAAGGAATAGGCGATATCTGGTGATCAAGGGGGGGGCTTGCCTGGTTGCTCTGGCAAGAAGGAGGGGTCGTCGACACCGTAGTCGACCGGGCAACAGCGACGTCAGTCTCGTAGTCTATCAGAGAAGAAGAGGGGGAAGAAAACAGTAAATACAGAGCAAACACAGTATCACAAAACATAACAAGGCAATATGCGTTGCTAGGGGTGACCTAACGCAGTACTAGGTGCTACCGGTGAAGGGGGGAAACATCCGGGAAAGTGTTCCCGATGTTTGGCATTTTCGGACAGATGAAATGGAGGGGGAAGGTTGCATGTTCGCTATGCTAGGGACGTGTGGCGGACGAACGGGCTACTTATCCGGATTTGTCTCGTCGTTCTAAGCAACTTTCATGTACAAAGTTTTTTCATCCGAGTTACGGTTTATTTTATATTAATTTTAAAAGATTTAATCAATTTTCTAGATTTATCCATCTAATTAATTCTAACATTATCTAGAATAGTGTCTGCTGATGTCAACATGATGCAATGCTGAGGTCATCAGTCAACAGTGCGGTTGACTTGGTCAACAAACATGTGGGTCCCGGTTGTCATAGACTGTTAGCTAATTAACCTAGTTAATTAGTTTAATATAAATAGATTAATTAGGTTAATTAAACATAATAATTAAGTTAATTAATTTAGTTAATTAATTATTTACTTATTTAATATTTTTATTTATTATTATTATTATTTTAAAACTCTTTTTTTAAACGTTCTGGGGCTGGGCCCCATGTGTCATAAGCAGGGGGCTCAACGGGCACTGGGTTTCGGGCGTAGGGGCACGGCCACGAGCGCCCGGTGGAACGAGCATGGCCGCTGGCCTCGGGCGAGACCAGCGGCGCGACGGGGGCCGGTCCGGCCGGCGGCGGCGAGGCAGGCTGGGCGAGGCGGGGCGCCGGACCGGGCGGTGGCGGTGAGGCAGGTGAGGGGCGGAGCCCCAAGGCGGCAAGCAGCGGGGGGGAGGGGGCGGCGAGGCGGAACGCGGCGGCTTGGCGATGGAGGCGGGTGGAGGCGGGAGCGAGGTAGGGACGAGCGGACGGGCGTAGGAGAGGAGCAGCGGCGCCGGGGGGAATGGGGCGCGAGCGGGCGGCAGTGAGGCCACGCACGGGCGCGCGTGCATAGGCTGCAGCGGCGAGCGGTGTCGGCAGAAGCAGAGGCAGCAGCGGAGCAAAGGCAACGAGTAGGGGCAGTGCGGGGGGGGAGGGGGCGGTGAGAGCGGCGCCTGGCGACAGGAACAGGCGCGTGTGTGTGCGCGACGCGAGGGAGGAGCGGGGCCGCGGTGTGGTCGGCGAGTGCGGGGGGGGACGCGGTGATGTGGGGATGTGCGCGCGTGGGCGGAGCAGTGCAGCAGCAGCAGCGGTTTGCGGGAGCGGGGCGAGGCACGGAGGCGGAGGGAGGAGCCGCACGGCAGGGAGCGGGCCAGGCGCGGCCGGTGCGGCGGCATGCTCGTGTGGGACGGCGTGAGGAGCAGAGAGGAAGAGAAGCGGGTCTCACTGGGGCCGTATGGAATGGGCAGCGGGGCTTGGGGAGGACGACGGGGACGACGGCGTCGAAGACGGGGAGGCAGTCCGACGAGGTGGCGTGCTCGAGGCGGCGAGGGGCATCGGGTTTGTTCCCCCTCCCGATCCAGATCGGGATCGAGAGGTGGGGGAAGCAGACGAGGGGGAGAGTGGGAGAACAGAGTGGGGTGGGTGGTTAGGGTTTTCCCCCTGGTGGGGTTATGGAGGTGGGGTTGGGCCGGTTGGTGGCCTGGCTGGCTGGGCCGTCTGGCCCAGTTGGCCAGGGGGGTCCTTTCTTCTTTCTTTTGCTCTTTTGTATTTTCCTTTCCTTTTATTTATTTTCTTTATTCTAGAGCATTTTAGTATTTTCTAAAACAAGTGTTTGCTTCACAATAATTATCTATGTAATATTTGGCACTAACCGAACATTTTTGTTTTAAGTTTGTAAACTTTGGTTGTTTGACAAAAATTCAAATTTGAATTCGAATCGTTTTGAACTAACGTGAGATTAGAGACACTGACAGAGGTGACGTGGCATCTTTAGCAGAGGTTTACTGTAGCTTAATTATCCGGGCGTCACAACATCACAACATGCCCTGCAAAAACAAGTTAGACGTCCTCTACTTTGTTGTTGCAAATTTTACGTGACTGCTACGGGCTGAGCAAGAACCGTTCTCACCTACGCATCAAAACCACAACGATTTTTCGTCAAGTGTGTTGTTTTAACCTTCAACAAGGACTGGGCGTAGTCACACTCGATTCAACTAAAGTTGGAGAAACTGACACCCGCCAGCCACCTGTGTGCAAAGCACGTCGGTAGAACCAGCCTCGCGTAAGTGTACGCGTAATGTTGGTCGGGGCCGCTTCATCCAACAATACCGCCGAATCAAACTATGACATGTTGGTAAGCAGTATGACTATTATCGCCCACAACTCTTTGTGTTCTACTCGTGCATATAACATCTACGCATAGACCTGGCTCGGATGCCACTATTTGGGAACGCAGTAATTTCAACAAAAATTCCTACGCACACGCAAGATCCATCTAGGTGATGCATAGCAACGAGAGGGGAGAGTGTCGTCCACGTACCCTCATAGACCGAAAGCGGAAGTGTTATGACAACGCGGTTGATGTAGTCGTACGTCTTCACGATCCGACCGATCCAACTACCGGAAGTACGGCACCTCCGCGATCTGCACACGTTCAGCTCGGTGACGTCCCACGAACTCTAGATCCAGCTGTGTGTCGAGGGAGAGTTTCGTCAGCACGACGGCGTGATGATGGTGATGATGAAGTTACCGATGTAGGGCTTCGCCTAAGCACTACAAAGATATGACCGAGGTGGAAATCTGTGGAGGGGGCACCGCACACGGCTAAACAATCAACTTGTGTGTCTATGGGGTGCCCCCTCCCCCGTATATAAAGGAGTGGAGGAGGGGAGGGCTGGCCCTCTCTATGGCGCGCCCAAGGGGGAGTCCTACTCCCACCGGGAGTAGGATTCCCCCCTTCCCTAGTTGGAGTAGGAGAGGAAGGAAGGAGAAGAGAGGGAGAAGGAAAGGGGGGCGCCACCCCCCTTCCCTAGTCCAATTCGGACCCAAGGGGGAGGGGGCGCGCGGCCTGCCCTGGCCGTCCCTCTCTCTCTCTCCACTAAGGCCCATATGGCCCATTAGACTCCCCGGGGGGTTCCGGTAACCCCCCGGTACTCCGGTAAATGCCCGAACTTACCCGAAACCATTCCGAAGTCCAAACATAGTCGCCCAATATATCAATCTTTATGTCTCGACCATTTCGAGACTCCTCGTCATGTCTGTGATCACATCCGGGACTCCGAACAACCTTCGGTACATCAAAACACATAAACTCATAATACCGATCGTCACCGAACGTTAAGCGTGCGGACCCTACGGGTTCGAGAACTATGTAGACATGACCAAGACTCGTCTCCGGTCAATAACCAAAAGCGGAACCTGGATGCCCAATCTAATCAATTCATGTACAAAACCTCCATCCAAAAGCGAGAAATTCCCAAGAGCATGCAAGCCGCCCGGCAATGCAAGCGAGCCGCCGCCACCGGGATGCGCGAGGAGCCCGTTGTTGAGGAACCCAAAGCAACGCATGAGGGAGGGAGAACAGGGCACGCAGAGGAGAAGACGCGCCCAAGGTGGCTCCCGGCAACACGCACGCGGGCCGACCTTGTCCGGCGCCAGCGGAGCATGTCCCCAAGGATCGAGGGGCGAACGCTCCCATGAATTTAGGTTGACTGACCGTGATTTACCGCAGAGGAAAATAACAAACTGTACGCCAATGTCCTCAACCCCTACAATCACGTTGCGGTGATGGATTTCTCCATCAGGGCCGACGGGGGCGGGGATGGAGCGTTGGAGATGTACCTCAGCGCACACCGACGGTTGCTCTTGGCCCACAACGGCGTGGCCCGTGCCGAGCGGCGGGCGGCGACGATGGCAGGCGACAGCGGCGAGCTCCGGGCGGCAAGATGTGGGGGCCGGGGCCTAGGCGTGCCTCGCGCGACGCGGCTGGCAGCGGGCGGGACGAGGCCGTGGCTCTATGCATCACCCGCGCAGGTGCATGGCGGCTGTGCCCGACCAGAGATCAGCGCCGGCGTACGCGTTGGGTGGGGTTTGCACAGCAGGGCCAACGCGAGCTAGCGCATCGCGGCGACAGGCTCGGCCCGCATGGCTGGTGTACGGGGCACGAGGCACCCTGGTGAGCGGCGGCCTAACTCGACCAAGCTGGTGACTTTGCTAATGACGCCGACGATCACGCGAGGATATCTCTCAGCTTGGCTTCTTGCCCGAGTGGTGCCACAGGCTCTCGCTGACCCACCATGTTTTTGCCACTCTCAGCTGCTCCTCTCCATCTGGTACCGACAGCGGTGCATCCGTGGAGCGGCGGCTCCGTGCACATGCTCTGAATGATGCCTCTGGGCCGCATGTGTGTCTTGTGTGGTGTTGTTGCTCCGCGTGTACACACGCATGTTACGTGTGCTCTGTTTGTGTGATGGGTGAGGGGCGGCATGTGCTTTCTTGTGCCTGGCGAGTGCCGACTGCACCTGCTGCTACTGATCAGTGCGGTGAAGCAGTTCACTAAAAAGTACAGTATTACGAATTTTATGGCCACTGCTAACGATACTATGATTCTTTTAGTACCAGTTTTTACCTGATACAACTAAAGTCTAATTGTTGCAGGAAATTATATTTGTAGATGCTCCCAAAAATTTGAACATCTGGGTGTTCAGGTGTTGGGGAACGCAGTAATTTAAAAAAAAAATCCTACGCACACGCAAGATCCATCTAGGTGATGCATAGCAACGAGAGGGGAGAGTGTCGTCCACGTACCCTCGTAGACCGAAAGCGGAAGTGTTATGACAACGCGGTTGATGTAGTCGTACGTCTTCACGATCCGATCGATCCTAGTACTGGAAGTACGGCACCTCCGCGATCTGCACACGTTCAGCTCGGTGACGTCCCACGAACTCTAGATCCAGCTGAGTGTCGAGGGAGAGTTTCGTCAGCACGACGGTGTGATGATGGTGATGATGAAGTTACCGATGCAGGGCTTCGCCTAAGCACTACAAAGCTATGACCGAGGTGGAAATCTATGGAGGGGGCACCGCACACGGCTAAACAATCAACTTATGTGTCTATGGGGTGCCCCCCTCCCCCGTATATAAAGGAGTGGAGGAGGGGAGGGTCGGCCCTCTCTATGGCGCGCCCAAGGGGAAGTCCTACTCTCACCGGGAGTAGGATCCCCCCCTTCCCTAGTTGGAGTAGGAGAGGAAGGAAGGAGAAGAGAGGGAGAAGGAGAGGGGGGCGCCCCCCCTTCCCTAGTCCTATTCGGACCCAAGGGGGAGGGGCGCGTGGCCTGCCCTGGCTGCCCCTCTCTCTCTCTCTCCACTAAGGCCCATATGGCCCATTAGAATCCCCGGGGGGTTCCGGTAACCCCCCGGTACTCCGGTAAATGCCCGAACTTACCCGAAACCATTCCGAAGTCCAAACATAGTCGTCCAATATATCAATCTTTATGTCTCGACCATTTCGAGACTCCTCGTCATGTCCGTGATCACATCCGGGACTCCGAACAACCTTCGGTACATCAAAACACATAAACTCATAATACTGATCGTCACCGAACGTTAAGCGTGCGGACCCTACGGGTTCGAGAACTATGTAGACATGACCGAGACTCATCTCCGGTCAATAACCAATAGCGGAACCTGGATGCTCATATTGGTTCCTATACATATTCTACGAAGATCTTTATTGGTCAAACCGCATGACAACATATGTTGTTCCCTTTGTCATCGGTATGTTACTTGCCCGAGATTTGATCATCGGTATCTCAATACCTAGTTCAATCTCGTTACCGGCAAGTCCCTTTACTCGTTCTATAATGCATCATCCCGTAACTAACTCATTAGTCACATTACTTGCAAGGCTTATAGTGATGTGCATTACCGAGAGGGCCCAGAGATACCTCTCCGATACTCGGAGTGACAAATCCTAATCTCGATCTATGCCAACTCAACAAACAACATCGAAGACACCTTTAGAGCATCTTTATAATCACCCAGTTACGTTGTGACGTTTGATAGCACACTAAGTGTTCCTCCGGTATTCGGGAGTTGCATAATCTCATAGTCATAGGAACATGTATAAGTCATGAAGAAAGCAATAGCAACAAACTAAACGATCAAGTGCTAAGCTAACGGAATGGGTCAAGTCAATCACATCATTCTCTAATGATGTGATCCCGTTAATCAAATGACAACTCATGTCTATGGCTAGGAAACTTAACCATCTTTGATTCAACGAGCTAGTCAAGTAGAGGCATACTAGTGACACTCTGTTTGTCTATGTATTCACACATGTACTGAGTTTCCGGTTAATACAATTCTAGCATGAATAATAAACATTTATCATGATATAAGGAAATATAAATAACAACTTTATTATGGCCTCTAGGGCATATTTCCTTCAGTCTCCCACTTGCACTAGAGTCAATAATCTAGATTACACAGTAATGATTCTAACACCCATGGAGTCTTGGTGATAATCATTTTGCTCGTGAAAGAGGCTTAGTGAACGGGTCTGCAACATTCAGATATGTATGTATCTTGCAAATCCCTATGTCTCCCTCCTTGACTTGATCGCGGATGGAATTGAAGCGTCTCTTGATGTGCTTGGTTCTCTTGTGAAATCTGGATTCCTTTGCCAAGGCAATTGCACCAGTATTGTCATAAAAGAGTTTCATTGGACCCGATGCACTAGGTATGACACCAAGATCGGATATGAACTCCTCCATCCAGACTCCTTCATTTGCTGCTTCCGAAGCAGCTATGTACTCCGCTTCACACGTAGATCCCGCCATGACGCTTTGCTTAGAACTGCACCAACTTACAGCTCCACCGTTCAATATAAATACGTATCCAGTTTGTGACTTAGAGTCATCCGGATCAGTGTCAAAGCTTGCATCAAGGTAACCATTTACGACGAGCTCTTTGTCACCTCCATAAACGAGAAACATATCCTTAGTCCTATTCAGGTATTTCAGGATGTTCTTGACCGTTGTCCACTGATCCACTCCTGGATTACTTTGGTACCTCCCTGCTAAACTAATAGAAGGCACACATCAGGTCTGGTACACAGCATTGCATACATGATAGAACCTATGGGTGAAGCATAGGGAATGACTTTCATTTTCTCTCTATCTTCTCCAGTGGTCGGGCATTGTGTCTGACTCAACTTCACACCTTGTAACGCAGGCAAGAACCCTTTCTTTGCTTGATCCATTTTGAACTTCTTCAAAACTTTATCAAGGAATGTGCTTTGTGAAAGTCCAATTAAGCGTCTTGATCTATCTCTATAGATCTTGATGTCCAATATATAAGCTGCTTCACCGAGGTCTTTCATTGAAAAATTCTTATTCAAGTATCCTTTTATGCTATCCAGAAATTCTATATCATTTCCAATCAACAATATGTCATCCACATATAATATTAGAAATGCTACAGAGCTCCCACTCACTTTCTTGTAAATACAGGCTTCTCCAAAAGTCTATATAAAACCATATGCTTTGATCACACTATCAAAACATTTATTCCAACTCCGAGATGCTTGCACCAGTCCATAAATGGATCGCTGGAGCTTGCACACTTTGTTAGCATCCTTTGGATTGATAAAACCTTCAGGTTGCATCATATACAACTCTTCTTCTAGAAATCCATTCAAGAATGCAGCCTTTACATCCATTTGCCAAATTTCATAATCATAAAATGCAGCAATAGCTAACATGATTCGGACGGACTTAAGCATCGCCACGGGTGAGAAGGTCTTATCGTAGTCAACTCCTTGAACTTGTCGAAAACCTTTCGCAACAAGTCGAGCTTTGTAGACAGTAACATTACCGTCAGCGTCAGTCTTCTTCTTGAAGATCGACTTATTCTCGATGGCTTGCCGATCATCGGGCAAGTCAACCAAAGTCCACACTTTGTTCCCATACATGGATCCCATCTCAGATTTCATGGCCTCAAGCCATTTTGCGGAATCTGGGCTCATCATCACTTCCTCATAGTTCGTAGGTTCGTCATGGTCAAGTAACATGACCTCCAGAACAGGATTACCGTACCACTCTGGTGCGGATCTTACTATGGTTGACCTATGAGGTTCGGTAGTAACTTGATCAGAAGTTTCATGATCATCATCATTAGCTTCCTCACTAGTTGGTGTAGGAATCACTGGAACTGACTTCTGTGATGTATGATAACCCACAATTATAGGGAATCAATTGTAGCCTCTTTCTATAAGTAAGAGTGTCGAACCCAACGAGGAGCTAAAGGTAGAACAAATATTCCCTCAAGTTCTATCGACCACCGATACAACTTTACGCACGCTTGACGTTCGCTTTACCTAGAACAAGTATGAAACTAGAAGTACTTTGTAGGTGTTTTTGGATAGGTTTGCAAGATAATAATGAGCACATAAATAAAAAGTAGGGGCTGTTTAGATGAAGACACAACTAAATTAGTTTTACTAGAGAGCTTTTTGTCACGAGAAAGTTATTTGTCCCTAGGCAATCGATAACTAGACCGGTAATCATTATTGCAATTTTATTTGAGGGAGAGGCATAAGCTAACAGACTTTCTCTACTTGGATCATATGCACTTATGATTGGAACTCTAGCAAGCATCCGCAACTACTAAAGATCATTAAGGTAAAACCCAACCATAGCATTAAAGCATCAAGTCCTCTTTATCCCATACGCAAACAACCTACTTACTCGGGTCTGTGCTTCTATCACTCACGCCACCCACCATAAGCAAATCATGAACATATTGCAAAGCCTACAGCGGGAATCCCTCACGCTTGCGCGACACGGAGAGCACCATAGGACAGCACCAATAATAAAACGTGCAACTCAAACCAATCTTGATCATCAAATAACCCATAGGACAAAACGGATCTACTCAAACATCATAGGATAGCCATACATCATTGGGAAATAATATATAGCGTTGAGCACCATGTTTAAGTAGAGATTACAGCGGGTAAGAGAGAGGTTACACCGCTGCATAGAGGGGGGAAGAGTTGGTGATGATGGTGGTGAAGTTGTTGGTGAAGATTGCGGTGATGATGATGGCCACGGAAGCGTTCCGACGCCACCGGAAGAGAAGGGGAGAGGGGGCCCCTTCGTCTTCTTCTTCCTTGACCTCCTCCCTAGATGGGAGAAGGGTTTCCCCTCTGGTCCTTGGCCTCCATGGCGTGGGAGGGGCGAGAGCCCCTCCGAGATTAGATCTGTCTCTCTGTTTCTCTCTATTTCTGCGTTCTCATATTCTGCCCTGGCACCGTTTCTTTTATATCCGAAGATCCGTAACTCCGATTGGGTTGAATCTTTCGCCCAGATTTTTCTCATAAAATTAGCTTTCTTGCGGCAAAAGAAGAGCGTCAACCGCCTTACGGGGTGCCCAGAGGGTCCAGGGCGCGCCTGCCCCCCTGGGGTGCGCCCCCTGCCTCGTGGCCCCCTCAGGCACCGTCTCGCGTTGATTTTACTTCCCAAAAATCATAAATATTCCAAAATAATTCTCCGTCCGTTTTTATCCCGTTTGGACTCCGTTTGATATTGGGTTTCTGCGAAACATAAAACATGCAACAAACAGGAACTGGCACTGGGCACTGGATCAATATGTTAGTCCCAAAAATAATATAAAAAGTTGCCAAAAGTATATGAAAGTTGAATAATATTGGCATGGAACAATCAAAAATTATAGATACGACGGAGACGTATCAGCATCCCCAAGCTTAATTCCTGCTCGTCCTCGAGTAGGTAAATGATAAAAAGATAATTTTTGATGTGGAATGCTACCTAGCATAATCTTGATCATGTATCTAATCATGGCATGAATATTAAGATACGAGTGATTCAAAGCAATAGTCTATCATTGGACATAAAAACAATAATACTTCAAGCCTACTAATAAAGCAATCATGTCTTTTCAAAATAACATGGCCAAAGAAAGTTATCCCTACAAAATCATATAGTCTGGCTATGCTCCATCTTCACCACACAAAATATTCAAATCATGCACAACCCCGATGACAAGCCAAGCAATTGTTTCATACTTTTGATGTTCTCAAACCTTTTGAACTTTCACGCAATACATGAGCGTGAGCCATGGACATAGCACTATAGGTGGAATAGAATATGATGGTGGGGGTTATGTGGAGAAGACAAAAAAGGAGAAAGTCTCACATCAACTAGGCGTATCAATGGGCTATGGAGATGCCCATTAATAGATATCAATGTGAGTGAGTAGGGATTGCCATGCAACGGATGCACTAAGAGCTATAAGTGTATGAAAGCTCAAACTGGAAACTAAGTGGGTGTGCATCCAACTTGCTTGCTCATGAAGACCTCGGGCATTTGAGGAAGCCCATCATCGGAATATACAAGCCAAGTTCTATAATGAAAATTCCCACTAGTATATGGAAGTGAAAGCATAGGATACTCTCTCTATGAAGAACATGGTGCTACTCTGAAGCACAAGTGTGGTAAAAGGATAGTAACATTGCCCCTTCTCTCTTTTTCTCTCATTTTTTTATTTTTATTTTTTTTATTTTTTTGGTGGGCTTCTTTGGCCTCTTTTTTTATTTGGGCTTCTTTGGCCTCTTTTATTTTTTTGTAAAGTCCGGAGTCTCATCCCGACTTGTGGGGGAATCATAGTCTCCATCATCCTTTCCTTACTGGGGCAATGCTCTAATAATGATGATCATCACACTTTTATTTACTTACAACTCAATATTACAACTTGATATCTGGAACAAAGATATGACTCTATATGAATGCCTCCGGTGGTGTGCCGGGATGTGCAATGATCTAGCGTAGCAAAGATATAAAAAACAAACAAGCCATGAAAATATCATGCTAGCTATCTTACGATCATGCAAAGCAATATGACAATGAATGCTCGAGTCATGTATATGATGATGATGGAAGTTGCATGACAATATATCTCGGAATGGCTATGGAAATGCCATGATAGGTAGGTATGGTGGCTGTTTTGAGGAAGATACAATGAGGCTTATGTGTGATAGAGCGTATCGTATCACGGGGTTTGGATGCACCAGCGAAGTTTGCACCAACTCTCGAGGTGAGAAAGGGCAATGCACGGTACCGAAGAGGCTAGCAATGATGGAAGGGTGAGAGTGCGTATAATCCATGGACTCAACATTAGTCATAAAGAACTCACATACTTATTGCAAAAATCTATTAGTCATCGAAACAAAGCACTACGCGCATGCTCCTAGGGGGATAGATTGGTAGGAAAAGATCATCGCTCGTCCCCGACCGCCACTCATAAGGAAGACAATCAATAAATAAATCATGCTCCGACTTCATCACATAACGGTTCACCATACGTGCATGCTACGGGAATCACAAACTTCAACACAAGTA